>NC_040084.1:30540381-30843411 GCF_003369695.1 Bos indicus x Bos taurus
CTTTTCTAGTTGCTTTAGGTGTAGAGTTAGATTATTTATTTGACTTTTTTCTTGTTTCTTGAGGTGTGCCTGTATTGCTATGAACTTTTCCCTTAGGACTGCTTTTACAGTGTCCCGCAGGTTTTGGGTTGTTGTGTTTTCATTTTCATTCATTTCTATGCAAATTTTGATTTCTTTTTTGATTTCTTCTGTGATTTGTTAGTTATTCAGCAGCGTGTTGTTCAGCCTCCATATGTTTGAATTTTTAATAGTTTTTCTCCTGTAATTGAGATCTAATCTTACTGCATTGTGGTCAGAAAAGATGTTTGGAATGATTTCAATTTTTCTGAATTTACCAAGGCTAGATTTATGGCCCAGGATGTGATCTATCCTGGAGAAGGTTCCATGTGCGCTTGAGAAAAAGGTGAAATTCCTTGTTTTGGGATGAAATGTCCTATAGATATCAATTAGGTCTAACTGGCCTATTGTATCATTTAACGTTTGTGTTTCCTTGTTAATTTTCTGTTTAGTTGATCTACCCATAGGTGTGAGTGGGGTATTAAAGTCTCCCACTATTATTGCATTATTGTTAATTTCTCCTTTCACACTTGTTAGTATTTGTCTTACAAATTGCGGTGCTCCTATGTTGGGTGCATATATATTTATAATTGTTACGTCTTCTTCTTGGATTGATCCTTTGATCATTAAGTAGTTACCTTCTTTGTCTCTCTTCACAGCCTTTGTTTTAAAGTCTATTTTTATCTGATATGAGTATTGCTACTCCTGCTTTCTTTTGGTCCCTATTTGCATGGAAAATCTTTTTCCAGCCCTTCACTTTCAGTCTGTATGTGTCCCCTGTTTTGAGGTGGGTCTCTTGTAGACAACATATGTAGGGGTCTTGTTTTTTTATCCATTCAGCCAGTCTTTGTCTTTTGGTTGGGGCATTCAACCCATTTACGTTTAAGGTAATTACTGATAAGTATGATCCCATTGCCATTTATTTTATTGTTTTGGGTTCGAATTTATACACCATTTTTGTGTTTCCTGTCTAGAGAATATCCTTTAGTATTTGTTGGAGAGCTGGTTTGGTGGTGCTGAATTCTCTCAGCTATTGCTTGTCTGTAAAGCTTTTTATTTCTCCTTCATATTTGAATGAGATCCTTGCTGGGTACAATAATCTGGGCTGTAGGTTATTTTCTTTCATCACTTTAAGTATGTCTTGCCATTCCCTCCTGGCCTGAAGAGTTTCTATTGAAAGATCAGCTGTTATCCTTATGGGAATTCCCTTGTGTGTTATTTGTTGTTTTTCCCTTGCTGCTTTTAATATTTGTTCTTTGTGTTTGATCTTTGTTAATTTGATTAATATGTGTCTGTGGTGTTTCGCCTTGGGTTTATCCTGTTTGGGACTCTCTGGGTTTCTTGGACTTGAGTGATAATTTCCTTCCCCATTTTAGGGAAGTTTTCAACTATTATCTCCTCAAGTATTTTCTCATGGTCTTTCTTTTTGTCTTCTTCTTCTGGGACCCCTATGATTCGAACGTTGTAGCGTTTAATATTGTTCTGGAGGTCTCTGAGATTGTCCTCATTTCTTTTAATTCATTTTTCTTTTTTCCTCTCTGATTTATTTATTTCTACCATTCTATCTTCTAATTCACTAATCCTATCTTCTGCCTCTGTTATTCTACTCTTTGTTGCCTCCAGAGTGTTTTTGATCTCATTTATTGCATTATTCATTATCTATTGACTCTTTTTTATTTCTTCTAGGTCCTTGTTAAACCTTTCTTGCATCTTCTCAATCCTTGTCTCTAGGCTATTTATCTGTGATTCCATTTTGATTTCAAGATTTTGGATCAATTTCACTATCATTATTTGGAATTCTTGATCAGGTAGATTCCCTACCTCTTCCTCTTTTGTTTGGTTTGGTGGGCATTTATCCTGTTCCTTAACCTGCTGGGTATTCCTCTGTCTCTTCATCTTGTTTAAATTGCTGATTTGGGGGTGTCCTTTCTGTATTCTGGCAGTTTGTGGAGTTCTCTTTATTATGGCATTTCCTCACTGTGTGTGGGTTTGTACAGGTGGCTTGTCAAGGTTTCTTGGTTAGGGAAGCTTGTGTCAGTGTTCTGGGGGGTGGAGCTGGATTTCTTCTCTCTGGAGTGCAATGAAGTGTCCAGTAATGAGTTATGAGATGTCTATGGTTTTGGGGTGACTTTGGGCAGCCTGTATCTTGGAGCTCAGGGCTGTGTTCCTTTGTTGCTGGAGAATTTGCTTAGTATGTCTTGCCCTGGAACTTGGCCCTTTTGTGGTGCTTGGTTTCAGTAGGTATGGAGGCATTTGATGAGCTCCTGTCAGTTAATGTTCCCTGGAGTCAGGGTTTGGACTTAAGCCTCCTGCTTCCAGTTATCGGTCTTATTTTTACAGTAGTCTCAAAACTTCTCCTTCTACACAGCACCATTGATAAAACATCTAGGTTAAAGATGAAAAGTTTCTCCACCATGAGGGTCACCCAGAGAGGTTCACAGCGTTACATAGAGAAGAGAAGAGGGAGGAGGGAATTAGAGGTGACCTGAATGAGATGAGGTGGAATCAATAGAGGAGAGAGGGGACTAACCAGTAGTCACTTCCTTATGTGCACTCCACAACTGGACCGCTCAGAGATGTTCACGTAGTTATACAGAGAAGAGAAGAGGGAAGAAGGAGACAGAGGTGGCCAGGAGGATAAAAGGAGGGAATGAAAAGGAGAGAGACAGATACAGCCAGTAATCAGTTCCCTAAGTGTTCTCCATGTCTGGAACACACAGAAATTCACAGAGTTGGGTAGAGTAGAGAAGGGTTAGGGAGGAGACACAGGCGACCTGGTGGAAAAAAAGGAGAGTCTAAAGGGGGAGAGAGCAGTCAAGCCAATAATCTCACTCCCTAGAAAAAATGCGTACTGAAGTTTGGGTTCTTAAAGGTACAAAATTGGTAACAAATACCTAAAAGCAAAAATTAAAAATTTAGAGTACAGTTTTGAATTTCAAAAATACAATGTTAAAGAAAAGAAGAAGGAAAAGAAAGAGAGAAAAAGAAAAAAACAAAAACAAACAAACAAACACACAAAAATTATAAAGAAAATATAGGTACAAAATTGATAACAAATACCCAAAAGCAAAAGTTAAAAAATCTAGAGTAGAGTTTGGAATTTCAAAAATACAATGTCAAAGAAAAGAAGAAGAGAAAGAAATAGAGAAGGGAAAGAAAAGTCACAAAAGTTATTAAAAAAATATATAGGTACAAAATTGATAACAAATACCAAAAAGCTAAAATTAAAAATCTAGAGCAGAGTCTGGAATTCCAAAATACAGTGTAAAGAAAAGAAGAAGAAAAAAAAAAAAAACAAGGTCACAAAAGTTATAAATATATATATATATGAAGTTTGCTTTTTTTTTAAATAAAGGGTTTTTGTTTTTTTTGCAAAGTAATCAGATGAGATCAGTCACTCAGTCGTGTCCGACTCTTTGCGACCCCATGAATCGCAGCACGCCAGGCCTCCCTGTCCACCACCAACTCCCGGAGTTCACTGAAACTCATGTCCATCGAGTCAGCGATGCCATCCAGCCATCTCATCCTCTGTCGTCCCCTTCTCCTCCTGCCCCCAATCCCTCCCAGCATCAGTCTTTTCCAATGAGTCAACTCTTCACATGAGGTGGCCAAAGTACTGGAGTTTCAGCTTTAGCATCATTCCTTCCAAAGAAATCCCAGGGCTGATCTCCTTCAGAATGGACTGGCTGGATCTCCTTGCAGTCCAAGGGACTCTCAAGAGTCTTCTCCAACACCACAGTTCAAAAGCATCAATTCTTCGGTGCTCAGCCTTCTTCACAGTCCAACTCTCACATCCATACATGACCACCGGAAAAACCATAGCCTTGACTCGACGAACTTTTGTTGGCAAAGTAATGTCTCTGCTTTTGAATATGCTATCTAGGCTGGCCATAACTTTCCTTCCAAGGACTAAGTGTCTTTTAATTTCATGGCTGCAGTCACCATCTGCAGTGATTTTTGAGCCCCCCAAAATAAAGTCTGACACTGTTTCCCCACTTATTTCCCATGAAGTGGTGGGACCGGATGCCATGATCTTCGTTTTCTGAATGTTGAGCTTTAAGCCAACTTTTTCACTCTCCTCTTTCACTTTCATCAAGAGGCTTTTGAGTTCCTCTTCATTTTCTGTCATAAGGGTGGTGTCATCTACATATCTGAGATTATTGATATTTCTCCCGGCAATCTTGATTCCAGTTTGTGTTTCTTCCAGTCCAGCGTTTCTCATGATGTACTCTGCATATAAGTTAAATAAACAGGGTGACAATATACAGCCTTGAAGAACTCCTTTTCCTATTTGGAACCAGTCTGTTGTTCCATGTCCAGTTCTAACTGTTGCTTCCTGACCTGCATACAAATTTCTCAAGAGGCAAATCAGGTGGTCTGGTATTCCCATCTCTTTCAGAATTTTCCACAGTTTATTGTGATCCACACAAAATAGTAGGTTATAAAAGTGAAAATTAAAGGAGTAATAGAGGACTTAAAATTAAAAAAAAAAAAAAAAAAGAATGACCGTAAAAATAGTAAAAATATGTATAGGACTCTCTGATGTTGTTGTGGGTATTGTGGGTTCAGTTCATTTTCAGCTAGTTCCTTTTCTGGCTTATATTTCTCAAGATCTATAGGCCCCTTCCTATGTAGTCAGTACTAACCACAGGGTTTTAATCTATTGCCTGTAGCTTCCAAGGCGGTTCCCTCTGTTATAGCTTCTTCTGTTTGCTGGTCTCTTCAGTGTCTGATTTCTGTCCTGATACATAGGGGGCGGTGGTGGACTCCTTTTTTTTTTTTAAGACTCACTTTTTCAGTCGTGCTGTGGGGAGGGAGGTACACTCAAATAAATAAGACTGGCATGTGATTGCAGTGCCTCAGCCACACTGGGCCTTCCCCTGCTCACGGCGCATGTAGCCTCCCTGTCCACATTGCTCAGGCTCTAGATTGCTCCGCCGGGAACCATTCGCGGCTGGCCCTGGGCTGCTTGCACCTCCCAGGTCTAAGCCACTCAGGTTCAGGCACTCGGGTATTCCTCAGAGGCACAGACTCGGTTGGGCCTGCGTTTTGTGCCCTTCCTAGGTCCGAGAAGCTCAGACAAGAAAGACAAGACATATAATTGTCTTTCAATGATGAGGTGTTTGGCGAGCGAGGTAGCTGCGACTTATCGCCTCCCCGCCGCTCGGTTATCTAGGTGTACAACCAGCACACCTTCTTAGGTGGATGTTGACTGTCCAGAACTCCAAGAAGTTTTAGTTAGCAAAGAAGCCTGCTTACAGTTTTGTAGATAATGTCTCTCTGGAGCTGCGATTGCCCCCTTCTGGCTCTGGCTGCCTGTCACCAGAGGGGGATGGTCTGCAGCTGGCTATCTCTGTATAGTCCTTTGTTCCGTGCACGGGCCTGGTGGTGTCTTAGGTTAGGGCTGGCTTTTCGCATGGTAGATATCCCACAGTCTGGTTTGCTAGCCCAAATTATTTCACTCAGGTAGTGCTCGGGGTATTCAGGCCAGATCCTTACTCTAAGTGATGCAGCATGCACCGTGCATCCCTGCCCAGCCCCTGCTTGCTAATGGCGGATGCAGGCATCTGCGCTGCTTCTCCGCTGGGGGAGTTACCATAGGGCTCATAATCTGTGGGTATTAATTGTTTATTTATTTTTCCTCCCTGTTATGTTGCCCTCTGTGCTTCCAAGGCTTGACACAGACTCAGCAGTGAGAATGTTTCCTGGTGTTTGGAAACTTCTCTCTTTTTAAGACTCCCTTCCCAGGACAGAGCTCCGTCCCTCCCTCTTTTGTCTCTTTTTTTGTCTTATATTTTTTCCTACCTCCTTTCGAAGAAAATGGGTTGCTTTTCTGGGTGCCTGATGTCCTCTGCCGGCATTCAGAAGTTGTTTTGTGGAATTTACTCAGGGTTTAAATGTTCTTTTGATGAATTTGTGGGGGAGAAAGTGTTCTCCCCATCCGTTTCCTCCGCCATCTTAGCTCCTCCCCTCAAGAGGCTTTTTAGTTCCTCTTCACTTTCTGCCATAAGGGTGGTGTCATCTGCATATCTGAGGTGATTGATATTTCTCCCGGCAATCTTGAGTCCAGCTTGTATTTCTTCCAGTCCAGGTTTCTTATGATGTACTCTGTATATAAGTTAAGTAAACAGGGTGACAATATACAGCCTTGACGTACTCCTTTTCCTATTTGGAACCAGTCTGTTGTTCCATGTCCAGTTCTAACTGTTGCTTCCTGACCTGCATACAGATTTCTCAAGAGGCAGGTCAGGTCGTCTGGTATTCCCATCTCTTTCAGAATTTTCCACAGTTTATTGTGATCCACACAGTCAAAGGCTTTGGCATAGTCAATAAAGCAGAAATAGATGTTTTTCTGGAACTCTCTTGCTTTCCATGATCCAGCAGATGTTGGCAATTTGATCTCTGGTTCCTCTGCCTTTTCTAAAACCAGCTTGAACATCTGAAAGTTCACGTATTGCTGAAGGCTGGCTTGGAGAATTTTGAGCATTACTTTATTAGCGTGTGAGATGAGTGCAATTGTGCAGCAGTTTGAGCATTCTTTGGCATTGCCTTTCTTTGGGATTGGAATGAAAACTGACCTTAGGAGACATAAGCATTCAGGCCATAGCAAAGATGGAAAGATGTGATACCCCATGCTCCTAACATCTAAGCTACTTTAATATCTGAAGATGTGGTAGAAGCTGTAATGGAGAAGCTATCCTGTAAGAAGGCCCCAGAAAATACAGAGAAGCAGGAGTCAATAATTCAAGCAAAATGAAGTTGGCATTAACTTCAGCTTGCTGCTGCTGCTGCTAAGTCATTACAGTCGTGTCTGACTCTGTGCAACCCCATAGACTGCAGCCCACCAGGCTCCCCTGTCCCTGGGATTCTCCAGGCAAGAACACTGGAGTGGGTTGCCATTTCCTTCTCCAATGCATGAAAGTGATAAGTGAAAGGGAAGTCGCTCAGTCGTGTCCAACTCTTCACGATCCCATGGACTGTAGCCTACCAGGCTCCTCCGTCCATGGGATTTTCCAGGCAAGAGTACTGGAGTGGGTCAGCTTGCTAATTATCTTTTTTAAAAAATTTAGTGGATATTAAAATATTGTAAAAATGCATTTGAAAAATTTCACTTAATTTCCCATTCCCATTTGTTCTGAAAACTCTTAATTATTAAACCTCAGTCTTATTTAACTCTCAGTAGGTTTAAATAAGCAAATCAAGGTGGCTCAAGGGGACAGAGAAGAGGGCTATTGCTATAATGCTACCTGATTATGCTTTGGAATCCCAGAATCCAGAAGAGGAACATTCCCAGGGCCCAGGATGGAATGGTGACAGGATCCAGGAAATGATTAGGAACAAGGAATAGCCAAAATGTTTCTAATTCTTTTCCATATTTTCTCTTTCAACACACTGGCTTTCTCCTCTGCTTTTCATCTTCATAGTACAATATAGCTGTCTTACAGCTCCCCAAACTACATGTTAAAGTTCTAGCCACAAGCAAAGAATAACCATCTGTTTGAATCATTTCCCCAAGTTTAATGGAAATTAATCCCCTGTAGCTGAGAAAATGGCATTGCAAAGTACATGAGTGGCTGTCAGAAATTAAGAGCAAAGACTGCTTGGGTAGTCATCATGACAGAAGATTTCAATTCTTCAATAGGGTGTTTCAGCCACCTGATCCTTCCTGATTGATCAGGTCTACTTACTGTAGCAATGCTCCTTGGAACAGAAAACACTTATTAGTGACATCTTTTCAACTGAAGCAATAGAAAGTTCAATTCATAGAGTAGGTTGAGAAAAGAATGATCAAAATTGAAGTTTTCATTGGGTAATTTATCTTGAAACTATAAGATAAAGATTTTTTCAAAACAATGGTGCATGTGTTAAATATAGATAATATTACTTTCACTTGATGAGGTAATATTTTTATGTGTAACATGTTAGGCATTCAGTTAAAGAATGTGCATGTGTTTTAACTAAAGTATTTTAAGTACTTATTAGTAATATTAGCTATTTATGTGTAGTATATGGAATTGAAAATGAGTAGAAGTGCTTAACCCACATTCCAGAATGTGAATTTTGAAAGCTGTCTGTCTCTAGCTATGGGAAAAACAACTTACCAGAAGCTAAGGGTCTTTTTAAGTTGCATTAATATACATTGCCTATACGTGTCATATATTGAGACACAATTCCCTTACTCACCTACTGGTTCTGACTGTGCAGTACCATACAGAGCTTAGTGCTCTGTTCCTCTCTGATTTTGCATGTTAAAGACCTCTGTTTGTTGTTTTTTTTTAATTAATTTGTTTTGTTAAGGTAAATCTTTAGAACTACTACATAATTAATGAAAATGTATGTGTGAGAGACTCCCTGTTTTCTAAAGAAAAATTATGAGTCAATTAAATATTGCATATGCTTCATTAGATCTTGAAATGATCTTATTTAAATATTGAACATCTTTTGAGAATATTGAGATGATAATTTTTCCATGATTAAAAAATGTTCTCTCCATTCTTAAAACTTTAATTTCAATCATCATGCTGTTAGCTCGTCTCTCTTCAGGGAACAGCAGAAAGTTTATGAACAACTTGTCAGATAAAGCTGTGAATACATCAGGTCATTGTGTGGAACACTGCTGCTTTAGTGAGTGTTTATAATTTTCTATATTTTCTCGCAGGAGAAAATGTTCTGTGAGCAAGAGCTTGAGTACACTGGCAATGTGTACTCAATTCTATTACTGGCAATGTGCATAAAGAGGGGACTCAGACATGAGTTTATTTGTAAATCAAATGGAAAATTTCATTCTGACCCTAGGGCAATATGGCTTGATAACCCTCATGATGAGCAATGTGTTCTCAGCCTGAGGGTATTTTGAGGTAAGAATGAGATACAGATAAATACATATTTTTCACTTTTGCATCTCCTTTGCTTAAGCTATTTAGAGGAAGCAAGTTTAACTTAGGGCTTCCCTGGTGGCTCATTTGGTAAAGAGTCTGCCTGCAATGTGGGAGACTTGGGCTCAATCCCTGGGTTGGGAAGATCCCCTGGAGAAGGAAATAGCAACTCACTCCAGTATTCTTGCCTGAGAATCCCATGGACAGAGAAGCCTGGTGGGCTACAGTCCATGGAGTCACATTGAGTTGGACACGACTGAATGACAACACTTTCACTTTCACAAGGTTAGTTTATTTATATTTATTTTTCTAAAGAGACAGTTTCTTCTGTCAGTTTATTCCTCAAGTACCCTCCCTAGGTTTTCCCTGAGGGCTCCCACATTGGTGCAACTCCACATCCTGATGCACTTGGGCAGACCAGTGGTGATGGAATCTTTCTGACAATGGAGCCTTTGAGTACCAATGCCAAAAATTTCCATTTCAACCTTCTTTCTACCCCTTGCAAATCCCTTAATAATCAAAGAAGTCTTTTCTTACACAGTTAGATGCAGTGTTTTAAATCACACTATCATAAAAGAGAGTCAACTTTTGAGCCAAGGTATGCTGATTGGTAACAACTTTTTCCTTGGGACTCAGGAACACTGTGTTTACTTGATCAAGGTGCCCTGGCTCTGTTTGAAGGCTAATGAAACTCAGACACTCTGAAACCATATGATATATACATATACATATACATATATATATATATATACCGTTATAGGCAAATAAATGGTTTCTTTGCTTGATGTCTTTGCAGAAAAATCAGCAACTTCTCATGGGCCATTTGACTGCTTTTAAACTATTGAAATCCGGAGAAGGCAATGGCGCCCCACTCCAGTACTCTTGCCTGGAAAATCCCATGGATGGAGGAGCCTGGTGGGCTGCAGTCCATGGGGTCGTGAAGAGTTGGACACGACTGAGCGACTTCACTTTCACTTTTCACTTTCATGCATTGGAGAAGGAAATGGCAACCCACTCCAGTGTTCTTGCCTGGAGAATCCCAGGGACGGGGGAGCCTGGTGGGCTGCAGTCTATGGGGTTGCACAGAGTCAGACACGACTGTAATGACTTAGCAGCAGCAGCAGCAGCAAACTATTGAAATCACCAAACATAGACTACAAGGCCTTGTTTGGAGAGCAGAAGCAGGGGTCACTGATTGAAGTAATCACCACAAGACCGTGCTATTGCTTATAGTTGACTGAGAGAAGGGCTTTAAGTAGAGAAACAAGAGCACTGCTAGTTCTGGCAATTAGATATGCTCAGCTCCAATCTCTTTGAATCTCAGTATCTTTATTTTAAAACAGAGATAATAACATTCACTCTCTTACCTTATAGATCTGATTGTAATCATTCTATAACATGTGAAGGCAGTCTAAAAAATAAAGTTTATTTAAGGAGGGAAATAGTTAAAGCAGCTGGACAGAAATGAATTTACTCACTTTACTATAGGGATGCCCAGGAGAAAACAAAAGAAGACAGGTAACTTGGTCTAATTTTCTTATCTACAGGACCTCTGGGTAAATAGACTAATGATCTTTGCTAGACAGAAGAGGCCTCAGCTTTGAAATGCCCGTGGCAGAAGTCTCTGGATAAGATTACCCATAGTAAATAGAACACAAAGACTACGAGGCATAGCTCCCTGGAGAATGCCATGTAGACTACACAATTCTCTGGGGAGTGTAAAACAGAAATGTTACATAAGTTAAATGCTCTCTACTGTGTGAGGAGCCTTACAAACCTCACTGAAAGATTTCATTTGTTCTGGGTCATAGGTGCCAGCTCCTGCAGAAAGGGTCAAGGAGAGCTTGCAATGTCCAAGATGACTCTCCACTTCTGAGCCATTTGAATACTTGTGTCCATAAAATTGGGCTTCCCAGCTGGCACTAGTGGTAAAGAACCCACCTGCTAATGCAGGGAGTTTCCCTGGTAGCTCAGAAGGTAAAGAACCCACCTGCAATGCAGGAGATGTAAGAGATGTGAGTTCAATCCCTGGTCAGGAAGAATCTCCTGGCAGAGGGTATGGCAACCCAGTCCAGTATTCTTGCCTAGAGAATCCCCATGGATAGAGGAACCTGGAATGCTATGATCCATAGGGTCACAAAAAGTTAGACACAACTGAAGTGACTTAGTATGCACATCCTTAAAATCATTTAGGAAAGCTTAGTGAGTAAAATCTCTGATTTTTGTGTGAATTCACACAATACTATTCTGAGTTTGCCAGATATATGATATTTCTGTAGTGGTAATAATATAATAATATAATCTATGTATATAGGATTTTTTCTTTGTAAATACAATAATTTAAAATTTTATACAGGTGAAGTATTTAAAATAAGTTGAATTTTGACCTAGAGCTTCAAACTTAGGGTTATTAGTGGGGTTTCTTTTAGAAGAACAGTTTATGGTATCTTCAATTTGTCTTATATCTAATACATTTTACAGAAATTTCTGAAATTCCTGTATGTAATAGTTGTCTTCTTCTCTAATTCTGTATTTTGATTCATATTATTTCTACTTTTATAATTTATTGTAATTTTAGTGAACATTCTTGTGAGTGGGAATCTCAAAGAGAAGTATGTCTAGTTAAACATGTAATCTCAGTTCACTATTTTGAATTAAATATTTAAATTCCATTTTATTGACCAGAAAAATAAAGCTCAAAAAAACCCAGATATAAGTAGTGGAGTAAGGAATCAAACCCCTACATTGGCTTCAAAATCCATGTTCTTTCCATTATATTACATGATATATTTCTAGCTTTAAAAAATCTAGGGAATTGTGTATGTGTGTGTTAGTCGCTCAGTCATGTCTGACTCTTTGCGACCCCATGGAATGTAGTCCGCTAGGCTCCTCCATCCATAGGATTTTCCAGGCAAGAAAAGTGGAGTGGGTTGCCATTTCCTTCTTATTCTTAAAAGAGTAATAATAGTTAATAAGTTAAAAGGGAGGAGGGCCATGTGAGAATATTTTAGCATATAATACAAATAAAATAATAAACATGATTATTTGATATTTTCAGAGAAAATATATCAATATCTATATTGGTAGATACAGATATTGACTAAAAACAGTGATTTTTGACTGAATTTTCAATAACATCACACCCATTATCCTGGCATTTGAAAATCTGATATCACAAAGAACAAATGAACCAAAATGAGATTTTTGTTTGTGTTTCAGACTCTGCATTCAAGATTTTGCCATTGTAGAACTGTAGGTTATACTTTTAATACATTGATAAACTGAGTAATTAGTAAAATACTATACCATGCATTGGAGAGGGCAATGGCAATCCACTCCAGTGTTCTTGCCTGGAAAATCCCAGGGAAGGGGAGCCTGGTGGGCTGCGGTCTATGGGGTCACACAGAGACGGACACGACTGAAGCGACTTAGCAGCAGCAGCAGCAAAGAGACCTTTGACAGTTTATCAGTTACTTTGGGCATTTTTAGCATGGGACAAGCAATGTTATCAGAGACATATAGCAGAAGGCTCAAATTTAGTTAGTAACATTTGAAGCAATATGTCTCTGTATACTATCCTTTGGCAAGCACCAATTACTCTCGGTCTATCCTGAATAACCTGAGGGGTCTGCAATGTCCTCAGGTAGTGTGTTCCTGGCTTAATTCCTAGGAGAACAGGATGTAGTTGAATATTTTAAAGCTTGTGGCTTGATTGAGGGCAGTAGCTGAAAAGTGCTATTTAAAATGCCCGCTCCACTTAGTCTTCTCCAATGCCTCTCTTTTCTGCCTTCTTTTCTTTACCTTCCCTTCCCCTCATAGATCCTTTTATGTAAATCTGACCATTTATCTGCTAACAAGATGCAGAGGACATTTCCCCCCACCTCCAGAGTTATTTCTTCTGGGTCTTTATAAATGACCTAAATTCAAAGACTTGAACTGTAATACCATGTAAACCAGACTCTGTCTTCTATCTCCCCTTATTTCTTAGCATAATGACCTAAAAGAAGAAAGCACAAAATAATTTTCATATATATTTTGGGTTACTCTAGTAGGAATTTTATGAATCAAATCAACACTTTCTATTTATTCAGTGGTACAACTGTCATTAAGGCAAAACAGTCTATGATTTTTGTATAGATGCATTAAAATTCAACCACTTCTTGGCCTTTACAAATGACTTAATTTAAAAAAGGAAAAGTTTCCTTCCTAATGCAGCCGGAAGACAGGAAAACCATAGACTGCCATAAAAAGGGAAGCAGTAACTATCTATTCCTACACTGGGGTTCATTCATTCTAAAATCTGCCACTGAGATGGCACATCATTGTCTAATCATAGATTTCCTTTCTATTTCCTTCACATGAAGTAAGTTATCCCATCTGGTAAACTTTTATTCATCCTCTAAAAACATGAGCAAACACTGTCTGATACTTTGAGCCCTGGAAGAACGAGGAGTATCCTTTTCAACTCCCCCATAGCATTTTCAAGCCAATTAAACTAGTTGAATAATGACTATTATTATACATCATTTGTTTATAGTTCAGCCTTCCCTGGAGAGTAGTAGATAGTCCATAAATGAAGTAATAGTGAATAATAGGAGAATATTATATTATTTACAAAGTATAGATTGCCATTGTTTGGTAAATCTCTTATACTTGGAAACAACTTAACACATCTTCGTTAAAATCTGTGCTTGATCTATACATCCTGATATGTCCTGGGTGTAAATATCCTGCAAACTAAGAATCCTGGGTTTTCATGGATTTTTCTTTAAAAAGGCTTTGAGATATAATTTACATACTGTAAAGTTCACCCTTTCAAAATGACGGTGGTTTTTAGTGTATTCCAAAAGTTTGACAATCTTTCAGTTCAGTTCAGTTCAGTCGCTCAGTCGTGTCCGACTCTTTTCAACCGCATGAATCGCAGCACACCAGGCCTCCCTGTCCATCACCAACTCCCAGAGTTCACTCAGACTCACATCCATTGAGTCAGTGATGCCATCCAGCCATCTCATCCTCTGTCATCCCCTTCTCCTCCTGCCCCCAATCCCTCCCAGCATCAGAGTCTTTTCCAGTGAGTCAACTCTTCGCATGAGGTGGCCAAAGTACTGGAGTTTCAGCTTTAGCATCATTCCTTCCAAAGAAATCCCAGGGCTGATCTCCTTCAGAATGGACTGGTTGCATCTCCTTGCAGTCCAAGGGACTCTCAAGAGTCTTCTCCAACACCACAGTTCAACAGCATCAGCCTTGGCACTCAGCCTTCTTCACAGTCCAACTCTCACATCCATACGTGACCACTGGAAAAACCATAGCCTTGACTAGATGGACTTTGTTGGCAAAGTAATGTCTCTGCTTTTGAATATGCTATGTAGGTTGGTCATAACTTTCCTTCCAAGGAGTAAGCGTCTTTTAATTTCATGGCTGCAGTCACCATCTGCAGTGATTTTGGACCCCCAAAAATAAAGTCTGACACTGTTTCCACTGTTTCCCCATCTATTTCCCATGAAGTGATGGGACCAGCTGCCATGAGTTTGGTTTTATGAATGTTGAGCTTTAAGCCAACTTTTCCACTCTCCTCTTTCACTTTCATCAAGAGGCTTTTTAGGTCCTCTTCACTTTCTACCATAAGGGTGGTGTCATCTGCATATCTGAGATTATTGATATTTCGCCGGCAATTTTGATCCCAGCTTGTGTTTCTTCCAGTCCAGCGTTTCTCATGATGTACTCTGTATATAAGTTAAATAAGCAGGGTGACAATATACAGCCTTGACGTACTCCTTTTCCTATTTGGAACCAGTCTGTTGTTCCATGTCCTGTTCTAACTGTTGCTTCCTGACCTGCATACAAATTTCTCAAGAGGCAGGTCAGGTGGTCTGGTATTCCCATCTCTTTTTGAATTTTCCACAGCTTACTGTGATCCACACAGTTAAAGGCTTTGGCATAGTCAATAAAGCAGAAATAGATATTTTTCTGGAACTCTCTTGCTTTTTCCATGATCCAGCAGATGTTGGTGATTTGATCTCTGGTTCCTCTGCCTTTCCTAAAACCAGCTTGAACATCAGGAAGTTCATGGTTCACATATTGCTGAAGCCTGGCTTGGAGAATTTTGAGCATTACTTCACTAGCATGTGAGATGAGTGCAATTGTGCAGTAGTTTGAGCATTATTTGGCATTGCCTTTCTTTGGGATTGGAATGAAAACTGACCTTTTCCAGTCCTGTGGCCACTGCTGCATTTTCCAAATTCACTGACATATTGAGTGCAGCACTTTCATGGCATTATCTTTCAGGATTTGAAATACCTCAACTGGAATTCCATCACCTCCACTAGCTTTGTTCGTAGTGATGCTTTCTAAGGCCCACTTGACTTCACATTCCAGGATGTGTGGCTCTAGGTCAGTGATCGCATCATTGTAATTATCTGGGTCGTGAAGATCTTTTTTGTACAGTTCTTCTGTGTATTCTTGCCACCTCTTCTTAATATCTTCTGCTTCTGTTAGGTCCATAGCATTTCTGTCCTTTATCGAGCCCATCTTTGCATGAAATGTTCCCTTGGTATCTCTAATTTTCTTTTTTTTTTCTCTCTTTTTTTTTTTTCTAATTTTCTTGAAGAGATCTCTAGTCTTTCCCATTCTGTTGTTTTCCTCTATTTCTTTGCATTGATCACTGAGGAATACTTTCTTATCTCTTCTTGCTATTCTTTGGAATTCCACATTCAGATGCTTATATCTTTCCTTTTCTCCTTTGCTTTTCGCTTCTCTTCTTTTCACAGCTATTTGTAAGGCCTCCCCAGACAGCCATTTTGCATTTCTTTTCCATGGGGATGGTCTTAATCCCTGTCTCCTGTACAACATCACGAACCTCATTCCAAAGTTCATCAGGCACTCTATCTATCAGATCTAGGCCCTTAAATCTATTTCTCACTTCCACTGTATAATCATAAAGGATTTGATTTAGAATCCCTTGAATTAGAATCCCTTGAATTTAGAATCCCCTGAATGGTCTAGTGGTTTTCCCTACTTTCTTCAATTTAAGTCTGAATTTGGCAATAAGGAGTTCATGATCTGAGCCACAGTCAGCTCCAGGTCTTGTTTTTGTTGACTGTATAGAGCTTCTCCATCTTTGGCTGCAAAGAATATAATCAATCTGATTTTGGTTTTGACCATCTGGTGATGTCCATGTGTAGAGTCTTCTCTTGTGTTTCTGGAAGAGGGTGTTTGCTATGACCAGTGCATTTTCTTGGCAAAACTCTATTAGTCTTTGCCCTGCTTCATTCCAAGGCCAAATTTGCTGGTTACTTCAGGTATTACTTGACTTCCTACTTTTGCATTCCAGTCCCCTATAATGAAAAGGACATCTTTTTTGGGTGTTAGTTCTAAAAGGTCTTGTAGGTCTTCATGGAACCATTCAACTTCAGCTTTCTCAGCATTACTGGTTGGGGCATAGACTTGGATTACTGTGATATTGAATGGTTTGCCTTGGAAATGAACAGAGATCATTCTGTCGTTTTTGAGATTGCATCCAAGTACTGCATTTCGGACTCTTTTGTTGACCATGATGGCTACTCCATTTCTTCTGAGGGATTCCTGTCCACAGTAGTAGATATAATGACAATCTTTATCACTACATAATTCCAAAATATTTAATAATCAAAAAAGAAATCCTGTACTCATTAAGAACTACCCTGCACTTCCCTTGTTACTCAGACTCTAGCCAACACTAATTTCTATTTCTGGATTTTTTTGTTCTGTTGTTGTTGCCATTCCCCTCTCTACCAGGCCATGTTTTGTCAGAACTTTCCACTATGACCCATCCATCCTGGGTGGCCCTGCACAGAATGGCTCATATCTTCATTGAATTATGCAAGACCCTTCCCATGACAAAGCTGTGATCCATGAAAGAGATATTTAGAAACACACATACATCTATTTATTTATTTATATCGTTGTTCAGTCACTAAGTCATGCCCAATCTTTCCAACCTGATGGACTGTAGCCCGTCAGGCTCCTCTGTCCTCTGCTATCTCCAGGAGTTTGCTCATACTCATGTCCATTGAGTTGGTGATGCTGTCTAACCACCCAGACTCTGTCACCCCCTTATCCTTTTGCTTTCAGTCTTTCCCAGCATCAGGGGCTTTTCCAGTGAGTCAGCTCTTCACATCAGGTGGCCAAAGTATTGGAGCTTCAGCAACAGCCCTTCCAATGAATATTCAGGGTTGATTTCCTTCAGGATGACTGGTTTTATTTCCTTGCAGGCCAAGGGACTCTGAAGAGTCTTCTCCAGAACTTCTTATGGTCCAACTCTCACATCCATACATGACTACTGGAAAAAACATAGCTTTGACTAAACAGACCTCTGTCAGCAAAATGATGTCTGTCTCTGCTTTTTAATATGCTGTCTAGGTTTGTCATAGCTTTCCTTCCAAGGAGCAAGCATCTTTCAGTTTCATGGCTGCAGTTAATGTCTGCAGTGATTTTGGAGACAAGAAAATAAAATCTATCATTGTTCTCACTTTTTCCTCTTCTATTTGCCATGAAATAATGGGCCCAGATGCCATGATCTTCATTCTTTTAATGTTGAGTTTCAAGACAGCTTTTTCACTTTCCTTTTTCACCCTCTTCAAGAGGCTCTTCAGTTCCTCTTCACTTTCTGCCATTAGAGTGGTTCTTCTCCATATCTGTGTGTGTTGATATTTCTCCTGGAAATCTTGATTTCAGTTTGTGATTCATCCAGCACAGCATCTCACATGATATACGCTGCATAGAAGTTAAATAAGTAGAGTGGCAATATACAGCCTTGAAATACTCCTTTTGCAATTTCAAACCAGTCAGTTCTTCTGTATAAGGTCCTAACTGTTGCTTCTTGACCTGCATACAAGTTTCTCAGAAGACAGGTAAGTGCTCTGGTATTCTAATCTCTTTAAAAATTTTCCAGTTTGTTTTGATCCATACAAAGGCTTCAGTGTAGTCAATGAAGCAGATATTTCTCTTGAATTCCCTGGCTTTCTCTATGATCCAGTGAATGTTTTTGCCTCTTCAAAACCCAGTTTATGTATCTATAAATTCTCACTTCACATATCATTGAAGGCTTCCTTGAAGAATTTTTAGTATAACCTTGCTAGCATGTGAAATGAGTGCAAATGTATAGTAGATTTGCAACTGTATAGTAGATTGATGGAATTTTTGGCATTGGCCTCTTTGGGGATTGGAACGGAGTCATGCCATACATTGTCTTTGTATGTGGCTTCTTTCAAGTAGCACAGTGCTTTCAAGGTTAATTTGTGCTATGGCATGTGTCAGTAATTAATTCCTTTTATGGCTAAATGATATCCCATTGTGTGTGTGTGTGTACCATATTTGGTTTATCCATTCATAACTTTTTGGGAATTTGAGTTGTTTCCATTTTGTGGAAACTATACTGGCTAGGAATACTACTACAAGCATTCATATACAGGTTTTTGTGTAGACATGTGTTTTTCTCTTAGAATAGATTGACGAAATTTTTACCATTGGAATAAAAATTTATAATAATATGATATCCGATTTTTTGACACATTTAAGAAAATACATAATCTTAATAAAATATAATTATTTGCAAAAAAAATGCTAAAACCACAAGTTGATCTTAACTGAATTATATTAATATGGAAGTTTGAAAACATAATCAGAATTTCTACATAAGGATATCAATGAAAATATATCTTCTTTACATATATGTTTATATAAAATACCAAATTATCCTAAAATATATATAAAGACAAAGAGAGAACGTATAACTAATTTTTCAACATGGCATGCTTCCATGTTGGAATAAAGTGGTCATATATCCATTCAGACACTTATTCATTTCATATTATATATAAGACTTACATAGGTGGAGAGTAATTAAAGAGAAACAAGACAATAGTCCTTGATCTCAAGGAGTTTAAGCAGAGATAAATCATCAGTGCAAGCAGCCATTGTAGATTGTGGTTTAGCTATAGAAATTCAGAGGAAGGAGAGAATACTTCAACTTTTAGTGACTGAAGGCAGAATCAAATTTCAGTTGTGTATTTGGTGAGAAGTATCAGTTGTAAGGTTGGAGAAGCAAGTGGCAAGCCACTCCAGTATTCTTGCATGGAAAATCCCATGGACAGAGGAGCCTGGCAGGATACAGTCCGTGGGGTTGGAAAGAGTTGGACATGAATGAGCAACTGAGCACCAGTTACAAAGTAGTTGGGCATGTCTGATAGATATGCAGGGTAGAAATCAGACTGGGAGTCCCAATATAGTGGTCATTTTTGCATAAGTAAATGAGTCATAGTGGATTTGATCTTCAGGGAAGAGAACAGAGTAGCAAAGGCACATAAAACCAAAGACAAAGCTTTCCGAATACCTACAAAGAGGCCATAGAAAGAGAAGGAGCAGGAAGTAATACAGAAGAATTAGTCTAAGGAAGAATGTGCTCAGTCACTCAGTCATGTCCGACTCATTTCCTTCTCCTCTAAGGAAAAATAAAACATGACAAAGGACCATGTTATAGAAAAATTGTGATAGAGTTTTGAGTTTAAGGCAAGAAAAGGCAACATAAACCCATATGTCCACACATTTTTTTTTTCCCCTAACATAATGAGCTTCCCCTGAGCCAGCATTGTACAAGGCATAGGGTTCAGAGAGGATAAAATAGTGCTTCCAAGTTCAAACAGATGGCAATTTAGTCCAGGAGATATATAAAAACTAATGCCAGGCAATACAAGTTGCCATATAATTTAATACTAAATTATGTATAGTTACTCCAAATGCTATGGAAGTACAGAGGAGAAGATTAATGAAGGTTGGTATACTCGGGTAATATCTATTAGTTAAGATTTTCTTCAGTGTCTTGTAGAAAACTGACAAACTGGACAGCTTAAATAATAAAAACATTCATCATAAGGAAAAGTCTATTTAGACAAGCAAGGGGTTGTTAAACAGTGTGGCTTTTTATAAAAATATTAAAAGTTATGTTTCTCTTCTGGTGGCAAAATGGCTGGAAAATGCATTCATAATGTCCTATACCCTAATCCCTCTATGAAAAAAAGGAAGGTCATGAGTGACTTATTTCTTGAGTAAAGATAGAGGAATGAATATTTCCAGAAGATTAGCAGAGAAGTTCTGATTTGGCCATGCACATGACATCCTAGGATCAAAGGAGCCTGTGACAGTGAATACCTGGTAAAGAGGATGCCATGCTTCGCTTTCACAAATTATAACCTTCCCCTGAGCAGGAGGACCCTGTTTTCCCGGACATTAGGCAAGATCTGCAGGGTTATCTAAATGTAAAATGAGGCGTCTATCAGTAATGAAGGAAAGGTGATCTTTGGGAAAGATGTGAATATTATTTCTATTTTAAAAGCAGCCATTTTTTGGATCACGTTCTCTAAAAAAGTAATTGAATTTTAATAAGAATCTCAGTAATATTCACAACAAAAATATCTATGATTTTAATCAATATTTACAAAACAGTATTCATGTTTTTTAGTAATTATAAATTTTATAAAAGGGAAACTGACCTATTTTAAGAGAAGATGAATAACTGCTTAGGAAAAAAAACCCAAAATGTCCAACAAAATAGAACAGCCATTACAAATTTGATTTTTGTCAATTAAACAAGGTTAAAAGTAAATTTTAGTTTTGAAAAAGACTAAAACTATCAATGGTATAGTTTTCCCAATAGAAAAAAATTAGGCGGACAGGTTGCGAGTCCAAAATGGCAATATTTCAACTGAGTAAAAATATGGCACACAACGAAAATCTTCAGTAATTCACAGTAAAGATGAATCAGTCAAAAAGAGTAAAATTTTAAAAACTTTTGACTCTTATGGCTTTTATAATAGAAGAGTAAGCATAATATTTTTGTAGACTTTTTAAAAAACTGCTTCCCGTTGAGCCATCCTGGTATTTACTGAAAGACTAGCACTGCATTTATTATTAATTTGTCTCCATGGCTCAGGGGGTAAGCCTGCAGAGACTGGAACCAAGTCTAGAGAGAGAACAATAAATAATAAATAACAACAATAATAATTTGCATTTCTTCAACATCCTCCAGCTGTGGAAGTCAAAGTGGTTCACAAACATTAATTAAGCTTCACAAGATTCCAGCAAGGGAAGCAAATAATGTTGTCCAGATGGGAGAAATAAAGAACTGGAAAGTTAAGAAATGAGGTGAAGGTCACACATAAGTTAATAACGGATTGAGAGGTATTCCCCATGGTTTTTCACATCCAAAATCCACTTTGCAAGCTCCCTAAGTTTTGATTGTATCTTTTTTCCCCTCAAATATTGAAGGAAAAAATTCTCTAAACTTATTTGGCTGTTGCAATCACTGAGCTACAAATTTGGGGACTTATTCTTAAAATTGTATTTGTTTATAATGTGCTAAGCACCTGTTTCCATGGCTACTGAAATGTGTAATACCATTATTTTCTACTCTGTAGGTGGTTAACTCTAAACTTAGAAGGAAACTAATTTTAGGAAGGATTGGTCATGTTTGCTATGTTACTATCACCAATAAACTCAGCAGTTGTAAAGGTGCTGAAACTGACAGAAACACAACTAAGTTAACCTTAAATAATCTAAGGAAATATTAAATAATCTGAATATTCACTTATCTGCTGACTCTGCCAGTGTATCAACCAACAACGTAGATTTTATGCTTTTTGTACATTTCATATTCAGGCATTAGTCTTCTGAATTGGTTGCATGTCAGTCCATTTATTTATTTCAGAATGCCACTTATATGGAATGGAAAAAGTTATTTGTCAGATTAAAAAAAAATTCTTTCATCTTAAATATGGGGATTCATCTTTAAATAAGAAATTCGATGTTTATGTACACTTGTGTATGCTTAAATGTAAGAAACTATGATTCAGGAAGTAAGAAATGTGGGTATCTTTCATTATGTAAGCTATGCTTGCAGATACATTAAATGTTAAATAACAACAAATAAAACAAGAAAATCTAAAAACTTCAGATAGTATCTTTTACATTTTAGTGTTTTATAGATAATCTAGCTAGAGAGCTAACTTAGGCAGAACTGATTAGTAAGCTTATACTTAGTAATTGGCCCATGATTACTATATGGGCCAATTCTCTTCTGTAACCATGATCCCCATAAGCACATCCATTGATGTGAGGCATTTATTGCTGAGAGAGGCTAAGCGCATAAGGGTCTTTCAATCAGTCATTTCCCACAATTGTGTTGAGTCAGCCTGTACATCTCCCTGTGTCTGAAATGTCTCTATATTCTTCAAAGTAGAAAGGTAAGATCACAAATAAAGAAAATGTACACTTTTTAAAGATTTATTCCTCCAAAGACAAAGGTTTCAGAATTAAGTGGGCTCTGGAAAAATTGATAATGTTTGTTATCAAGAGCAGAGGTCAAGAGAATGCAAAATCAAGGACAGTGAAATGGATAAGAGAGTAGCAGATAAAGAAGGAAAAATAAAAGGCAGCAAACGAAGTTAGACAGAGTACCATACAGCTCCCATAAGCCATTTCTATTGTTTTCAGCTCTTGTGATAATGCTGGAATCTCAAAGTAAATTTCAGAGGAAAAATACCTCTTGAGACTTAAATAACTTTTTTCCTTCAAATATATGCTAAAGAAATCAAAGAAATTAATTTGGATTTGAAAAAGACGATACATGAGTAAATTACAGATCTTTTTTTTTTTTTTGCTCAAAAAGTTTGACTGGGAACAGCAGGCCTGAAATTGTGAAATTGTGTTTTACTCATTCTTATCAATAGAGACAAATACAGGATGGAATTCTCTAGATACTTTCCTGACACTAAACAAGGAAACAGAACAGTATTCTATTATGCCTACATGTACACACAAAAATATCCTCACAGCTTTAGCAATTAATGCATATCTAATTAAGAAGATTGAAATACAAAAATAAACACCTATCAAATGAGATTGTAAGATATTTATAAAAACATTTTGTGTTATTCTAAAAGATGTCATAATATTTTCTAAATGGGTTTTAGCACTAATGTATCTAATAGTTCCCAGAAAATTTGACTGTCTAATTTCTGTAGACATTACTGAATGCAAGTTATCAAGGAATATTTCATATACCTGGGATGTTTCCCACTAAGTGACAACATATAGTATCATTGATATAACTTAGGCTCCAGTTTGAAAGTTATCATCATTTTCACTCCAGGGCAAACCCTACATACCTGTTTCAAAGGTGAAAATCTCTGACTTAGAATGTTTTTAGTCATGTATTGTCACACATGTAACTTAAAGTGATAAACTAATCAAATGTTGAAATTCAGGAAATGCTGCATAAAGAAGCATACTATTTTTAATGTACTTACAACATTTGATGATGGAGAATATATAGATAGATAGGCAGATATATAGATTATAAATAACAAATATAAATCAATATAATAAAGATGTAAAATTTTGAAAAGTAAAAGGGAGATATAGCCTGAAGAAGTCAGCAGCTCTACAATTCAGTTTTTGGAAAGTATTTCTCTAATTTTAATGCTCAGAAAAGGTTAAGTGCAGCATTATATTTTATCTAAAATTTTCATAGTACTCATCAGATATCTTTGCACACCTGTTAATTGAACCCATTCAGTGGATTTCACTTCTTTTTCTGTGTTTATGCCTTAAATTCTAAGTGTTAGGCATGTTTTTCTGGCCATTTGAAAACATGTTTTCTCCCCTGGTCACAGTGGTCTCACATCGATGACCACAGCAGCTGTCCACTGATGTGATCTCTACTCGGCTATTTTTTCTAGTTCACCATGTCCAATTAACAGTACAGAAAGCATGCCAAGTTTTATGCTGGGGTGCTCTCCTCAATATCCATCCCTTTATATATATATATGGAATCCAGTTGCCTTAATGTTTATGCATTGTCTTGACAAATCATTCACTGCTTTACTGGTTATATACAAATCAACATGTTATCTTAAAATTTTTTATTTTAAAAGTAAAAGAATCTCATGATGCTGTTCAGTCACTAAGTTATACCTCACTCTCTGCAAACCCATAGACCAGAGCACGCCAGGCTCCCTGTCCTTCACTATCCCCCAGAGTTTGCTCAAACTCATGTCCATTGAGTTGATGATGCCATCCAAACATCTCATCTTCTGTTACACCCTGCTCCTCTTGCCTTCAATCCTTCCCAGCATAATGGTCTTTTCCAGAGAGTTTGCTCACTAGAAAAAAACAAAGGATTTGAGCTTTAGCTTCAGCATCAGTCATGCCAATGAATATTCCGGGTTGATTTCCTAAAAGCTTGACTGGTTTGATCTCCTTGCTGTCCAATGAACTCTCAAGAGTGTTCTCCAGCACCAGAATTTGAAAGCATCAATTCTTGGTGCTCAGCCTTTATGATCCAACTTTCACATCCATATGTATATATGGACCTTTGTAGGCAAAGTGATGTCTCTGCTTTTTAATACACTCTCTAGGTTTGTCATAGCTTTCCTTCCAAGGAGCAATAGTCTTTTAATGTTGTGGCTGTAGTCACCGTCTGCAGTGACTTTGGAGCCTAAGAAAATAAAATCTGTCACTGTTTCCATTCTTTACCCCTATTATTTGACATGAAGTGATAGGACTGGATGCCATTATCTTAAGTTTTAAGTCAGCTTTTTCACTCTGCTCTTTCACCTTCAAGGGGCTCTTTAGTTCCTCTTCACTTTCTGCCATTAGGGTGGTATCATATGCATATCTGAGGGTATGGATATTTCTCCCAGCAATTTTGATTCCAGCTTGTGATTCACCCAGCTCAGCATTTCACATGCATAGAAGATAAATAAGCAGGGTGACTATATACATCCTTGATGTACTCCTTTCCCAATTTGGAACCAGTCTGTCATTCCATGTCCAGTTTTAAGTGTTGTTTCTTGACCTGCACACAGGTTTCTCAGGAGGCAGGTAAGGTGGCCTGGTTTTCCCATCTCTTTAAGAATTTTCCAGAGTCTGTGGTGATCCACACAGTCAAAGGTTTTAGCGTAGTCAATGAAACAGAAGTAGATGTTCTTCTGGAATTCCCTTTCTTTTTCTATGATCCAAAGTATGTTGGCAATTTGATCTCTGACCTGCCTTTTCTAAATCCAGCTGGTACATCTGAAAGTTCTTGGTTCATGTACTGTTGAAACCTAGTTGAAGGATTTTGAGCATTATCTAGCTAGCATTTGAATGGTAGTTTGAACATTCTTTGAGATTAGAATGAAAGGCTTTCTTTGGGATTAGAATGAAAACTGACCTTTTCCAGTCCTGTGGCCACTGCTGAGTTTTCCAAATTTGCTGACATATTGAGTGCAGCACTTTAACAGCTTCATCTTTTAGGGTTTGAAATAGCTCAGCTTGAATTCTATCACCTCCACTAGCTTTATTTTGTAATGATGCTTCCTAAGGCCCACTTGATTCACAGTCCAGGATGTTTTGCTCTAGGTGAGTGACCATACTATCATTGTTATCTGAGTCATTAACACTTTCTTTTGTTCAGTTCTATGTATTCTTGCCACCTCTTCTTAAACTCTTTTGCTTCTGTTAGATCCTTACCATCTCTGGCCTTTTGTTCCCATCTTTGCATGAAATATTTCTATGGTATCTCTAATTTTCTTGAAGAAATCTCTGGTCTTTCCCATTCTATTGCTTTCCTCTATTTCTGTGCATTGTTCACTTAAGAAGGCTTTCTTATCTATTCTTACCTTTCTTATCTATTAAACCTTACTTAATAAGGTTTCTTATTTTTTTTGGAACTCTGCATTCAGTTGGGTTTATCTTTCCCTTTTTTCTTTGCCTTTTGCTTTTCTTTTCTCAGCTATTTGTAAGTCTTCCTCAGAAAACATTTTCCTAGTTGCAGTTCTTTTTCTTGGAGATGGTTTTGGTCACTGCCTCCTGTACAATGTTATGAACCTCTGTCCATAGTTCTTCAGGCACTCTGTCAGGTCTAATCCCTTGAATCTATTTGTCACTTCCACTGTATAATCATAAGGGGTTTGATTAGATCATACCTGAATGGCCTAGTGGTTTTCCCTACTTTCTTCAATTTAAGCCTGAATTTTGCAATAAGGAGCTCATTATCTGAGCCATAGTCAGCTCCAGGTCTTATTTTCACTCAGTGTATAGAGCATCTTCATCTTATATGCAAAGGATATAATCAAAATCAATCTGATTTTGGTATTGACCATCTAGTGATGTCTATGTGTAGAGTCTTCTCTTGTTTTTGTTGGAACTTTGTGTAGGTTCTTGCATACCTATTTTACATATGTTTTTTAGTCGCTAAGTCGTATCTGACTCTGCAATTCTATGTATTACTGCACTCCAGGTTTCCCTGTCCTTCACTATCTCCCAGAGTTTGCTCAGATTCGTGTCCATTGAGTTTGTGATTTTATGTATAGTAGTATGTATATGTCAATACCAGTCTCCCAATTTATCCCTCCCTTTATCTCCTGGCAACCATAAGTTTGTTTTCTGCATCTGTGACTATTTCTGTTTTGCCAAAAAGTTTGTTTGTATATACCCCACTTTTATTTTTATATTCCACAAATAAGTGTTATCATATGGTATTTGTCTTTCTGTATCTAACTTCCTTCACTCAGGATGACAGTTTGTAGGTCCATCCATGTTGTGGAAAATGGTATTACTTTGTTCTTTTTTATGGCTGACTAATGTTCCACGTATGTGGTATATATGTGCCATATCTTCTTTTTTGCTTTTTTTTTATTTTTTAAAATTTATCTTTGGCTGCTCTAGGTTTAAGTTGCTGTGCTCAGGCTTTCTTTGGTTGTGGCAAGTGGAGGCTACTCTTCACTGTGTTACACAGGCTTGTCCTTGTGGTAGTATGGGCTCTAGGTGCACGGGCTTCACAGGCTTAGCTGGTCCCCAACATGTGGGATCTTCCTGGACCAGGGATCAAACTGTGTCCCCTTCACTGCAAGGTAGATTCTCAACCACTGGACCACCAGGGATGTGTCTCTACCACATCTTCTTTATCTGTTTCTATGGTAATAGACATCTATATTGCTTCCATGTCCTAGCTATTATAAATAGTGCTGCAATGGACATTGGGATGCACGTATTTTTTTGAATTGTGGTTTACTGTGGGTGTATGCCCAGAAGTGGGATTGCTCGGTCATATGGCAGCCTTTTTAAGGTTTTTAATTTGTTTTCCTCTCTGCCTGAAATGTTCTTTCTCTAGAACCTTCTTAACATTGAGTATCAGCTCAAATATCACTTCCCCAGAGAGATCCTCCCTGATCTATTCTAACTGGAGTAGATTCCCTGGAATGAGGTACTCTTTATTTTCTTTATAAAACTTACTAGAATCTGTACTCTTCTCACCTATTTAATAGCTTATTAATTGTTTTTTTCAAGTCATTTCCAGATGGGACTTTGTCTTGTTCATTGCTGAGTACCCAGAACCTGAAAATCTTTTTAAGGAAATCACTCAACACTAGAATATAATTAGTGAATATACTGCATTCCATTTCATTAAATAATGACTCTTCCTTTGAATCTGAGAGAGAAATGCTGAGAGAATCAATCAAAAAGGGAAGGCAAGAAGGGGCATGACTATATGGACCTTTGTTAGCAAAGAAATGTCTCTGTTTTTTAATATGCTGTCTAGGTTTGTCATAGCTTTTCTTCCAAGGAACAAGCTTCTTTTAACTTCATGGCTGCAGTCACCATCTGCAGTGATTTTGGAGCCCAAGAAAATAAAGTCTGTCACTGTTTCCCCATCTACATACCATGAAGTGATGGGACAGGATGCCATGATCTTTGTGTTTTAAATGTTGAATTTTAAGCCAGCTTTTTCTCTCCTCTTTTACCTTCATCAAGAGGCTCTTTAGTTCCTCTTAACTTTCTTCTATAAGGGTGTTGTCAATCGCATCTCTGAGATCATTGATATTTCTCCCACCAAACTTGATTCAAGCTTGAACTTCCAGCCTGGCATTTCTCATGATGTACTCTGCATAGAAATTAAATAAGCAGGGTGACAATATACAGCCTTGATGTACTCCTTTCCCAATTTGGAACCAGTTGTTCCATGTCCTCTTCTCACTGTTGCTTCTTGACCTGCATACATGTTTCTCAGGAGACAGGTAAGGTGGTCTGGTATTCCCATCCTTTTAAGAATTTTCCATGTTTTGTGTGTGTGTGTGTGTGTGTGTGTGACCCACAGTCAAAGGCTTTAGCATAGTCAATGAAGCAAAAGTAGATGTTATTCTGGATTTATCTTCCTTTTTCTATAATCCAATAGATGTTGGCAATTTGATCTCTGGTTTCTCTACCTTTTCTAAATCCAGTTTGTCGGTACACATATTGTTGAAACCTCGCTTGGAGAATTTTGAGCATTACTTTGCTATCATGTGAAATGAGTGCAATTGTGTGGTCGTTTGAACATTCTTGGGCATTGCCTTTCTTTGGGATTGGAATTAAAACTGATCTTTTCCAGATCTGTGACCAATGCTGAGTTTTCCAAATTTGCTGGCATATTGAGTGCAGCACTTTCACAGCATCATCTTTTAGGATTTGAAATAGCTCAACTGGAATTCTATCACCTCCACTAGCTTTGTTCATAGTGATGCTTCCTGAGACCCACTTGACTTTGCACTGCAGGATGTCTGGCTCTAGGTGAGTAATCACTCCATCCTGGTTATCTGGGTTATTAAGATCTTTTTTGTACAGTTCTTCTGTGTATTCTTGCCACCTCTTCTTAATATCTTCTGCTTCTGTTAGGTCCATACTGTTTCTCTCCTTTATTGTGCCCATTTTTGCATTAAAAGTTTCCTTGGTATCTAATTTTCTTCAAGAGATCTCTAGTCTTTCTCATTCTACTGTTTTCCTCTACTTCTTTTCATTGTTCACTTAGCAAGGCTTTCTTAAATCTCCTTGCTATTCTTTGGAACTATGCATTCAGATGGATATATCTTTCCTTTTCTCCTTTGCCTTTCACTTCTCTTATTTTCTCAGCTATTTGTAAGGCCTCCTTAGTCAACCGTTTTGCCTTTTTGCATTTCTTCTTCTTGGGGATGATTTTGATCACTGCCTCCGATACAATGTTACAAACCTCCATCCATATTTCTTCAGGTACTCTAACTATCATATCTAGTCCTTTGAATCTATTTGCCACTTCCACTATATAATAGTAAGAGATTTGATTAGGTCATACATGAATGGTCTAGTCGTTTTCCCTTTTTTATTCAATTTAAGTCTGAATTTTGCAATTAGGTGTTCATGATCTGAGCCACAGCCAGCTCCTGGTCTTGTTTTTGCTCACTGTATAAAAGCTTCTCCATCTTCGGCTGCAAAGGATATAATCAATCTGATTTCAGTACTGACCATCTAGTAATGTATAGAGTCATCTCTTGTGTTGTTGGTAGAGGGCGTTTGCTAAAATATTGATGTCTACTCTTACCATCTCCTGTTTGAGCACTCCCAATTGACTTTGATTCATGGACCTAACAGTCCAGGTTCCTATGCACTATTGTTATTTACAGCATCAGACTTTACTTTCACCACTGAACATATCCACAGCTGGGTGGTGTTTCTGCTTTGGCTCAGCCTCTTCATTCCTTCTGTGGCTATTTGTCTGCTCTCCTTCAGTAGTGTATTGGGCACCTACTGACCTGGGGAGTTCATCTTTCAGTATCATATCTTTTTGCCTTTTCATACTGTTCATGGGGGTCTCAGGGCAAGAATGCTGAAATGGTTTGCCATTCCATTCTCCAGGGGAGCACATTTTGTAAAAACTCTCCACCATGACCCTTCTGTCTTGGGTGGCCCTACGGGGCAAGGCACATAGTTATAGCCAAGCTGTTATCCATGTGGTTTTGTTTTCTGTGATTGTGGTTTTAATTCTGTCTGCCCTCTGATGGATGAGGTTAAGAGGCTTGTGGAATGCTTCTTGTTGGGAGGGACTGGCTGTGGGGAAAACTGGGTCTTGCTCTGGGCAAGGCTCTGCTCAGTAAATCTTTAATCCAATTTTCTGCTGATGGGTGGGGCTGTGTTCCCTCCCTGTAGTTTGGCCCTCCTTCAACAGGACTTATGCCAGCTTGCTGAGGCTCCCAGTAGTGTTGCAGTCAGTGCCCTGACCCCAAGGCAGGTCACTGTTGACCCATACCTATGCTGGAGACTCCTGGACACTCACAGGCAAGTCTGGCTCAGTCTTTTGTGGGGTCTCTGCTCCTTTCTCCTGGGTCCTGGTGCACACAAAGTTTTGTTGAGCCCTCCAAGAATCTGTTTCCCCAGTCCTGTGGAAGTTCTGTAATCAAATCCCTCTAGCCTTCAAGTCAAATTCCATGGAATTCTCAGTCCTTTTGCCACATCCCCAGGTTGGGAAATCTGTTGTGGGCACTAGAACTTCTGTAACAGTGCAAGAACTTCTTTGGTATAATTGTTCTTCAGTTTGTGGGCCATCTGCTTGGTGGCTGTATAGTGAGGCCGATGGCAACCTTCTCCAAGATGGCTTATGCCACACTCCTTGCCTGCTGGGTCTGCTGTAGCCAGAGTCCCTACCCCTGCCTCTGGCCACTGCTGACCTGTGCCTCTGCAGGAGACATTCAAACACTCAAAGGCAAGTCTGGCTCAGTCTCCTGTTAAGGTCACTGCTTCTTTCCCTCTCTCCTGGTGCACACAGGTTTTGTTTGCACCCTCTGAGCATCTCTGGCTGGTCTGAGATTTGATTTTAAATGTGATTCGTCCCTCCTACTGTCTTGTTGGGGCTTCCTGTGCCCTTGGATGTGGGGTATCTTTTTTGGTGGGATTCAACATTGTCCTGTCGAGGGTTGTTCAGCAGCGAGTTGCGATTTTGATGTTCTTACAGAAGATGAGCACACCTCCTTCTACTCTGTCATCTGGGTCTCCCCAGTTGTAGGCATTTTCTTTTCTTTCAGAGCCACCAGGGACTCATGGTTTATATGTGGAATCTCAATGTAGGCAAGTGGGTATACTCATGCCTTGTCCTGGAGATGTGCATTGAAAGCATACTTTGCAGTAACCTCTCAGGTATTCAGGTAGATACCTGACTTATGTTCACTTGATTTATGTTCAAGGATGTTCAGGGAAGAATTATTTGTGCTGAGTCGGAGTCCCAGAACCAAAGTTGGTGACCTGTCATTAGCTACTGTGGTGGGCGGCTCCTGAGTCTGGCGATCTGAGAGAATACCATATATTAGGTCCACAAATTTATTCATCTTATAACTAGAAATTTATACACTTTGACCAACATCTCCCCGTTTCTCCCATACCTCAGCCACTGGTAAACACCAATCTACTCTCTATTTCTATGAGTTTGGTTTGTTTTTTTTTAGATTCCACATATAAGTAATATTTGTCTTTCTGACAACTTCCTTCAAGGTGCCTGCAAGGTCTTTCCATGTTTTCAGAACGGGCAGGATTTTCTTCTTTTTATGGCTGAATAATCTTCTGTTGTTTATATGAGTATAATCTCTTATGAATATACAAAATTCTGTTCCTCTGTCTTACTCAGTGTCTCCAGTTTTTCAGTAGACCTGTCGACCTGTCTTAGACATAATTGTACCTATTTCCCCTCTTCTCATTATCCTCCTCTAGAGAGGAACATAGTTTGATTCTGTGGTAAAACCTCATTTATTATTTTAATCAGCTCAATGATTATGTATATTTGGCTTAAATGTCCTGTTCTGCTCAGGGAAAATAATACTAAACTGAACACAGTCCTTCCCTTTAGAATGTGACACACCCAATCTTGTTTCTCTGACAATGATTAATAACAACTTTGTAGCATTTCCTTTGAAATATTCAGACTTGAGGAAATCATTATGAAATATTTAACTATTCAGTACATAATTTTCTTTTTCCAACTCCTGTTCATGAAGTTTCAGTTTCAAATATTTTCTCTAAGTTACAATGTACAACTCCTCTCTGGCTTATTTATCTATTTTCCCATTCTTCTCTTAAATATCCTCTGCTTTTATTATTTTCCTCTATTTCTAGCCACTCAAGAACTACTTTTCCTGGTATAACCTCATTTTTAGTTAACATGCATAAGATAGATTCTGCTTAGCGACAGGAGAAATTTTAACAACTGGGAAATTTTCTTTTTTCACAGAGAAAAATAGTTAAAAGGCCTTGTGTCCATTTGGCATGTAGGTTTATTTGAGTTAGGAGCAGTTCATGACATTTTAATATGTTGTGCTCATGTCTTAAAGTCTGATGTCAGAATAAATGCTAGGTCAGTGAAAGAGCCCTTTGCATCAGGATGCTGACGTCCTTTCATTGATATCTGAACATTTCCAGACCATGCTTTTCTAAAACCGTGTTTAGAGATACTGGGATCACATTATGATAATTATGTCAGCATTGCACTTTTCAGTTGAATGTGAAATGCATGCTTATACTCCCACATAGATATTCTTTACAGCAAAACAATACTGTTTAATGAATTTTAGTCCCAGTTCTCAGAAACACAAAATTATAATCAACTAAAATAATACAGAAATATACCATTTTGAAAATAAAAATAGTTTTTAAACAACTGAGGAAATCTTTAGACACAGTTACTGAATGAATGCTATGACAAAGTTGGCATTTATCTCAGGGCACAGGTCTTCCAAATACTTTAAAAAAAAAATGTTAGTGACTGCTTTCTCTGGATCAGTATTAAACAGTATATTTGCATCATGAGAACACAATAAAATACCTTAAATATTTTCTGAATAAAGGTTGACAAATAAGCAGATGACATAAATAATACTTACCAGGAGAACTTTGATCAACAACATCACTATCTGAGTTGTCTACTATGAGTATGTCTACCTATGAAATAATATTAAGTTGAATGCCCAATGAGAAAATGAGAAATAATGATCTCTTAATGCTTAAATCACATAAACCAGATAGAACTTTGTCTTCTAAGTTATGAGTCTTACTATCTTACTATCATTGATCGTTTCTCACACTCCAGTATGAGCACTTAAGAATTTGTGCCATTAAGGTGATGTAACTTAGGGAATTCTTGAGTGAGAGAATACTCAGGCTATAACAAACTATGCTTTGTACTGTTTTATGCAAACACACAGAAGTGTAAATTATGAAGTGATTTCTCTCTCTCTCTCATGATCCTTTTAACTCATCTGTGAAGTCATGAGATCCTTTCAAAGGACTCTCCTTTTTATGCTAACTCTTTAAATGCAAAATGAATATATTATTGCTCTCTTTTCTTCTCTTCTATAATAATCTCTCTACTGATTTCATCCACAAAAGAGCTTTCAATTACTGCCAATGTAGCTATCTTCTTGAACCCTCTTCCAAATAATAGACTTCATTTCTGATCACCTCTAGGTTTTTTCACCTCTGTGGCTAGTTTGTATCTTAAAATTATGAAGTCAGCTTGACCTCATTTTTTCCCTGCCTGCATGGCTTAAACTGCTCCTATTCCTCCCAGTTAATCTATTTTAGTGAATGTCACCAACATTCATCCAGTTATTCAGTTGTCAACCTGGAAGTTATTCTGACTTCTCCTCCTTCAGATTCAATTAGTGACAAAGTCCGTATCTTTTATCTCTCAAATATCTCTAAATCATCTCCCCTTTTTCCTGTGTTCATCACCATTGTGTTGGTGCAGTTTTATTTGGGGGTGGGGGTACAGTTTTTTATTCTCTATCACCTGCATTACTGCAGTTGAAAGGAAACTAAAACTGAGCCAGTTCATTCATATATATATATATTATATATATATATATATATATATCAAATATTCATGGAATGCCTATGCTGTTTCAGATTAGAACAAAGTCTGAGAATAAAATAAGGACACATACCTGTACCAGTTGTCAATACTAGAGTATTCTATCTGAAAAATAACTAGAATTTACTGTCTATGCAATATAAATCAGTCATATTGCCATTTATTATTGTTATTCATCACAGTGATCATACAAGATTGGCTTGATTATTAATCCCTTTCTAGGAGGAGATTAAGTAATGTTCTCTGTTTCAGAGATAATATTAAAACCTTGTCCGTCTCCAGTGCGCTTTACTTTTCCACTACACCACTCAATTCAAATTGCAATGCTTTCTATGGATTTGTACATTTAAATAAACCATCCAGGCATCCTGGAATATTTTTATCATACTGGTTACCTGATGAACTATGATTTGCCTCCAAAGCTCAGCTGATGGGTTATGTGCTCCAAACAGCCTTCCATGATTGCACCATGAAAATGACACACATTCTTCTAAGTGTGCCCTAGCAACTTGAGCGTATATCTAGGAAAAAACATATTGCAATGCCTTACGGTTAAGACAACTGAACTAGCTTTCCTCATTGCCTAAATGTCTTTTTCCTATTTGTGGAAGGAGGGCTTATTTTCTTTTTTAATTTTTTAATTGAAGTATACTTTACTTACAATGTTTTGGTTATACAGCAAAATGATTCTGAGTTTCAGGTTCTTTTCCTTTATATATTATTATAAGATATCAAATATAGTTGTGTGTGTGTGCAACTGCTCAATCATATCTGACTCTCTGTGACCCCATAGACTGTAGCCCTCCAGACCTCACTGTCCATGGGATTCTCCAGGCAAGAATACTGGAGTGGGTAGCCATTCCCTTCTGCAGGGAATCTTCCTGCTTTATACAGTAGATCTTTGTTGTTTATCTGTTTTACATGCAGTAGTGTGTATCTGTTAATTCCAAGTTCCTAATGTATTCCCTCATTAAATCCTACTCATGCCTGTCCCTTTCCCCCTTCTCTGGCTATAATTATATACCTTCAGCTTATTATCATGTGATATGTGGCATATTTATTTTTGACTCTCTGCCTTTTTAAATGGAATGTAAGCCCCATGAACTAGGGTATTGCCTCTTTGTTGTCCCTCTTACCTCCATAGTGTAGAACAGAGCCTGCCATGTAGTAGGCCTTCAGTAATATTTGCTCGTTGAATGCTGAATAAACATGCACGATGTTAAGACAGTGAACACACATTATATCACACACAGAGTGTATGGAGGGTGCCACTGCCTTCATCAGCTGGCGTTATAGTGCCTCCTTGAATTGATCCCTGTTTCATGGATACTTCAGTATCTGCTCTCACTGATTCGTGAACTGTGTGACAAGACTCCTCCAAGAGATACATATTCAGCTGGGAGGCTCAGGAAAACTTTCCTATAAAACCAAACACGTGCATCATATCATGGTCTATGAAAAATAGGCTATTAAAAAATTACTGAAAAAAAAAAACTGATTTAATGGGAGTTTCAGAGGAGGTGAAACATTAATAAAAGTCTTTGAGGAAACATCTGAAGGAGAATAAGTCACACACCCCCCTTGTATTAACCAGGTATCATACTAGAAGTAGCATTAACTTGAGAGAAATTAGATATGGGGGAAGATCTTGGGTCTTAATGTCACCCTCTAGTCCTTGCTGATCGTCCAATGACACATTGGCCTCAGACTATGGGTCCAAAGAAGCATTCTGAGATCCAAAGCAGTGCTTTTTAAATTTTAATTTGATTTGGGTTGTATTAGTTTCAAGTGTATCAGTTCAGTTCAGTTGCTCAGTCATGTCCAACTCTTTGCAAACCCATAGACTGCAGCACACCAGACCTCCCTGTCCATCACCTACTCCCAGAGTCTACTCAAACCCATATCCATTGAGTCATGATGCCATCCAACCATCTCATCCTCTGTCATCCTCTTCTCTTCCCGCCTTCAATCTTCCCCAGTATCAGAGTCTTTTCAAATGAGTCAGTGTTTCACATCAGGTGGCCAAAGTATTAGAGTTTCAGCTTCGGCATCAGTCCTTCCAATTCAGGACTAATTTCCTTTAGGATGGACTGGTTGGATCTCCTTGCAGTCCAAGGGAGTCTCAAGAGTCTTCTCCAACACCACAGTTTAAAAGCATCAATTCTTTGGTGCTCAGCTTTCTTTATAGTCCAACTCTCACATCCATACATGACTACTGGAAAAATCATAGCTTTGACTAGATGGACCTTTGTTGAAAAATTAATGTCTCTGCTTTTTAATATGCTGTCTAGGTTGGTCATAACTCTTCTTCCAAGGAGCAAGTGTCTTTTAATTTCATGGATACAGTCACCATCTGAAGTGATTTTGGAGCCCACAAAAATAGTCAGCCACTGTTTCCCCATCTATTTCCCATGAAGTGATGGGAACAGATGCCATGATCTTAGTTTTCTGAATGTTGAGTTCAAGTGTATAGCAAAGTGATTGTTTTATTTACACACACACACACACACACACACACACACACACACACATGTATTCATTTCTTTTTCAGATCCTTTTTTTCATTTAAGTTATTCCAGAATATTGAGTAGAATTCCCTGTGCTATACAGTGGGTCACTGCTGGTTCTCTCTCTTATATATAGTAGTGTGTGTATGGCCATCCCAAGCAAAGCAGTGCTTTTTAAATATATGTATGGGACCTAGGGTGATGTTAGTGGTAAAGAACTTGCCTGCAAATGCAGGAGACATAAGAGACGAGGGTTCAATCCCTGTGTCTGGAAGATCCCCTGGAGGAAGGCATCCCCTGGAAGATGGCACAGTAACCTAGTCCAGTATTCTTGCCTGAAGAATCCCATGGTCAGAGGAGCCTGTTGCAAAGAGTCAGACATGATAAGACCTGGAGCTTTGATAGCCTTTAAATAAAAATAAAGCAAACAACAACAAAAAAGGACCTTTCCAATTCTAAATGCCATAGCATTTATAATTCATAATTCCCAAATACAGCTATTGTACTTTTTTTTGTTACATTTTTAGCATATGTCTTATTTACTTCACTATATTATAAACTCCAGGTGGGGGAAATGTGTGGCTTAAATCTCCTTGCCAGATGCTCTAAATGCCAACAAATGCAGTGATACTCTCCCTTATGTGCCGCTCCCACTTGTTTTCTAGTTTCTGGCATAAATGAGTGGGCAGGAGAGTGTATGAATACAACCTAGGGCTTACAACATATCTTAGTTCTGGAAAAGTCTGTATATTACTGTTTTTAAAGGAAATATTTATAGCAAAACTATAATTAGTTTAGTTACCATTCTTAACAATTATATATAATCCTCATTTAATCCCACATTGTTCAATCTTTTCTTAGTTGGTTGTAAACAAATTTTGCTGATCAATTATTCGTTTAACATGATTTTTAGTTATATCATTATTTAGAGTGGACATAACTGGAAGACACTTTGGCAGTGTCACAGAATAGTTAGCTTTTTCACCAATCTTTCCAGGAAAACAAGGCCTATTCTGAGCTCAAAGTTCAAAGTGAAGTCACTCAGTTTTGTCTGACTCTTTGAGACCCAAGGGACTGTAGCCCACCAGGGATTTTCCAGGCAAGAATACTGGAGTAGGTTGCCATTTCCTTCTCCAGGGGATCTTCCTGACCCAGGGACCAAACCCAGTCTCCCATACTGCAGTTTCTTCACTGTCTGAGCCAGCTAGCCCAAGTAAATACCCTGTGGCACAAAATCTCCTTTGCCACCTTATTCTAATCCAAGTTCAGTCATTTCAGTCAGTTCAGTCGCTCAGTCGTGTCCGATTCTTTGCGACCCCATGAATCACAGCACACCAGGCCTCCCTGTTCATCACCAACTCCCAGAGTTCACCCAAACTCATGTGCATTGAGTCAGTGATGCCATCCAGCCATCTCATCCTCTGTCATCCCCTTCTCCTCCTGCCCCCAATCCCTCCCAGCATCAGGGTCTTTTCCAATGAGTCAACTCTTTGCATGAGGTAGCCAAAGTATTGGAGTTTCAGCCTCAGCGTCAGTCCTTCCAACAAACACCCAGGACTGGTCTCCTTTAGGATGGACTGCTTGGATCTCTTTGCAGTCCAAGGGAATCGCAAGAGTCTTCTCCAGCACCACAGTTCAAAAGCATCAATTCTTTGGTGTTCAGCTTTCTTCACAGTCCAACTTTCACATCCATACATGACCACCGGAAAAACCATAGCCTTGACTAGACGGACCTTTGTTGGCAAAGTAATATCTCTGCTTTTTAATATGCTATGTGGGTTGGTCATAACTTTCCTTCCAAGGAGTAAGCATCTTTTAATTTCATGGCTGCAATCACCATCCTCAGTGATTTTGGAGCTCCCCAAAATAAAGTCTGACACTGTTTCCACTGTTTCCCCATCTACTTCCCATGAAGTGATGGGACCAGATGCCATGATCTTAGTTTTCTGAATGTTGAGCTTTAAGCCAACTTTTTCACTATCCTCTTTCACTTTCATCAAGAGGCTTTTTGGTTCCTCTTCACTTTCTCCCATAAGGGTTGTGTCATCTGCATATCTGCGGTTATTGATATTTCTCCCGGCAATCTTGATTCTAGCTTCTCAAGACCTCTAATAATTATAAAGACTGATCATTAGTACATTTCTTCACATCTTAGACAGCATTCTTCATTGCTTACTGAAACATAAACTGGTTATTAATAATGATTTCCATAGTGCTCTTTCAACTGTCTTTGTTGGAACAACTAAAGAGATGTTACCACTTGGCGATACAGTTTCATTCACCCTCCTATCGAAAGCACTGTGTAGACAGGGTAGAGATCCATTTTCCCCAGCTCTAAAATGCTGAGTGAGATAAAGGAAGCCAGATGGAGCTTTCTTGTAAGAAAACAAATGCAACACATACATCCTCCATAATAGATTCGAAAGATCTAATGGATTGAAAGCAAATATGAATAGCCCACATCCGTGTCTCCATCTTAAATATATCTCCCGCTACAATGCAGTGCCGTGATCGAGAGACTTCAGTTCAGGACAGAAAAGTGGTAGAGAAGGCAGTGAAAGTACTGGCCCATTGTCTGTGATAACATCCCCTGGTGTCGAGTGGCACTCATGTGAGGAGACTTTCCTCTTAAACACAGCACCTCCTCTTTGCAGCCAGAGGAGAGCACTGATCACGCTGGGTTGAAAACCATTCACGCTGGCTGCTTTCTTCATGCTCTTGAAAGTGCTATTTGTTTTACTCCACAAGAGATGAATTCCCTTGACTTGACTTTTAAAGAAAATGTGAGTGGCTAAAAATGCATATGCGCACATACACACAAAACATCGAGTAAGAGTAACTTGTCTTCTCTGATTTCAAAATATCTTTTACTTGGCTTTTTTTTTTTTTTTTTTTTTTTAAGCCTTGGAAATCTGTTTCATTTGTCAAGGGTGGATGCAGTTTTTAAACGTTTCGAAACATCTGTTTCCGTCTTCTTTGTTTAAAAAAAGAAAAGACCTAATCATGGAGGCCTGACGCAACAGAGGCAAACCAGGTGAGTTTATCATCTCTCCCTGCTTCCTCACTGTGGTACGTGCGCATCTGTGTTTTCTGGCGCAGCTGTTAGAGACTTGACATAAAAGTCTAAGTTGCAAATAGCACGTATAGACAAACTTCTCTAATATCTTGTTTACCATTCCTCAGTTCCCTATGATGGATCCAGATATTTATACTTTATGGAACCACTTTTATGAACATTTAGGCAAAAGTTGGGTGATCTGGATATATGGCCTGCATTTTATAGTCTTGCTGACCATGTTTTATATGATGATGAATCAGTTTTTAGAAGATACTCTCTACCATAATGACTATTTTTTATCTACAATAAATATCACATATTAACTGTATGGAAAAATAATATTATAAATTAAAATCAATAACAACAACAAATGTTCTATAAACAATAGTGACATATTAAGAGTGAGATCATGAGGCCAGTCCACCAGAATATAAGCAGTAAGGGGACTGATTAAATGTAGAGAATTTTAAAACAATAATAAATTTAATAAAAGGAATATTTTAACACCATTAGCATTCACAAACAATGCTAAGTAATATCATTGATAAAATTCTTGTTCTTCCAGAGTTTTGTTGGTGACAGTAGTCTAAGTTCTAAGCAGTTGCCAACACCCAGAATAGACTACTCCTACTGCTCTACTCCACTCCTGAGAACACTGAAAAAGGACTGAGTTATTAAGGTTACTCTCACTTTTCAACTTTTGAACTTTGAACAGAGGTCTGCGTTTTTCAGATTTTAAAGTGCATATAAGTATATGTTGTTTCAATATTCAGTTTCTGATTTAGTTGGACTAGGTGGGCACAAGGGGTTGTATCTCAAACAACCTTGTTGCTGCTGCTGCTGCTAGTCCATGGACCACAGTTTGAGCAGTCAGGGTGTAGAAAACATTCACTAGGAACATTAGTGTAGCATTTAAAATTTTCAAAATATGATGAAAACAACAACAACAAAAAGATACCAATATTTTCACAGTTCATTAACTTTTTGAATGAAAATGTATATTATTACTGGTTCTTTCAAAACCAGCATGCTAATTTAATACTGTGTGTTTGATTACATCAACATATGGGATTTTCCTTTATGCAAGAGATAAAGACAGTGACAGAGAAATAGAGAGGTAGACAGAGACCACAGATTTAATCTCTTATCAAATTCCAAGTATACAACACTATTTTGTTAATTATAGTCTCCGTGTTGTACATTAGATTCCCTGAAGGTATTCTTGCTATTACTGAGGGTATATATCCTTTTTGTGTTATATGTATTATAGGCCGTGGGGCTTCCCTGATAGCTCAGTGGGTATAGAATCCACCTGTAATGTAGGAGACGCTGGTTTGATTCCTGATTCGGGAAGATCCCCTGGAGAAAGGATAGACTATCCACACCAGTATTCTGGCCTGGAGAATTCCATGGACTGTATAGTTAATGGACTTGCAGAGTCGGACATGACTGAGCAACTTTAACTTTCTTTTCTTTTCTTATGCAGTATTTTTACAATAAAGTGAGCTAGAAGAAGGAGTTAAGAAAATCGTAAGAAAGAATACATGTACAGTCTGTACTGTATTTATCAATACCATGTTTATGCCATCTGTTTTTAAGAAGAATAGTCTATCAGTACCTATATTTATATTGCCTTATATGCTACAAAACATAGTTGTGTGTACTCACACTAGACATCAAAAGCTGAAGAAATAGCAATATGATTGCCTTATGGTGGGTGCTGTGCTTAGTCACTCAGTTATGTCCAACTCTTTGTGACTCCATGGACCATAGCCCACCAGGTTCCTCTGTCCATGGGGCTTCTCCAGGCAATAATACTGGAGTGGGTTGCCATGCCCTCCTCCAGGGGATCTTCCCAACTCAGGGCTTGAACCCAGGTTTCCCACATTGCAGGTGGGTTCTTCACTGCCTGAGCCACCAGGGAAGCCCAACACTAGACATCAAAAGGTATAACAACTCATGCATTGATAATGAAGAAATAGCAATATGATTGCTTTATGGTATCCTAGCGTAATCAATAGGATTGTTTCATGGTAGCCTATTGTGTACACTAATGAATCAGTCATTATAAAATTTTATGGGATTCAGTAGCACATTCACATTCATAATATAGCATTGGAAACTTTTTTATTTTAAACACTTAGCCTGTGATGACAGGCTGAAACAATTTCTCCAGTGTTGAGACAGCGAGGCATATTGTACAATCATGTAATTCATTGAAAGCAAGACTATACTACACTAAGGAAACTAACACAGTATTAATTTTAATATCATTCATCTTATGCCTATGTAAGGATAGGCTGTCCATCTTAGTATCTTTCACAGGACATTTTACACATATATTTTGTATCCATTGAAAAAAAATCCACAAATAGTAATATGATTGGATACGTATATGAGCAGGACCACTCTGGCTGATCTTTAAGGTGAATTGTTGGGGAGTGAAGAGGTCCAAGAAGAAGTTATTACAATGTTCCTGGCAAAAGAAACCTCTTAAGAAGATTCTGATACCATTGCCATTCTGAGAATGTTTCCTTTGTTACTAATATTTCCAACAGAAAAGATATTTGCAAGCTCTACTTTTTTTTTTTTGTCACAGTAAGAGATGTAATTGGATGACATCTTTACATGTCTTACCTCTACCAATGAGAAAAGAAAATCGAACTCAGGAATGTTTCTCCAATGAATTTATATAACAAAAATATGCAAAAATAAAACTGGAAGCCTGGTTTACAATCTCTACCTCTTATAATATGGAAGCCATGTGTCTTCTTTGTACCTTAGTCTGCTCTGCCACACAGAGAAAAATAACACTTGGGCTTTTATAATTTTGCATGAAGATGTGGTATTATCAAAATGAAATAGGTCTAAATTTACTTCGGGAAATTAATAAGAACTTACCTGTAGAATATAGATATAATTAACTAATAATATATTATTACTAAATCAATCTAAGTTCATTTTTTCATTTAGTATATTTTTCAACCAGTATTGAAAATCTGCTGTTTTCTGGCCATTGCAATGTATATATGTGAATAAAACTAAATAAGTAATTTATCCAAAGAACTAACTGCTAAAGATAGCAAACGGATATTGTCAATACAGCAATTATGGTAGTAGTAATATTAAGCTTGGGGTGCTGGTAGATCATGTGGTATAATGTCTAACCAAAGAACCCCATTAAAGAAGACTTCTCTGACTTGAAAAATATTGGATCTAGTCTGAGCAATAAATAAGGATGAAGTATAGGAGAGTGAAAACCAGGGCATTCTAGGTTAAACTAGCAACATGTATAAGGCATGTAAGGCCATATTAGCACACTGAAGTATAGGGTAGAGGAGCATTTTAATGAGTATGAAGCTGGAAATACAGGCAAAGGTAGATTTAATGGTCTTTTTTTGTGTGTGTGTGGATAAGATCTTTTATTTATTTATTTTTAATTTTATTTTATTTTTAAACTTTACATAATTGTATTAGTTTTGCCAAATGTCAAAATGAATCCATCACAGGTATACATGTGCTCCCCATCCTGAACCCTCCTCCCTCCTCCCTCCCCATACCATCCCTCTGGGTCGTCCCAGTGCACTAGCCCCAAGCATCCAGTATCGTGCATTGAACCTGGACTGGCATCTCGTTTCATACATGATATTTTACATGTTTCAATGCCATTCTCCCAAATCTTCCCACCCTCTCCCTCTCCCACAGAGTCCATAAGACTGTTCCATACATCAGCGTCACTTTTGCTGTCTCGTACACCGGGTTATTGTTATCATCTTTCTAAATTCCATATATATGCGTTAGTATACTGTATTGGTGTTCTTCCTTCTGGCTTACTTCACTCTGTATAATAGGCTCCAGTTTCATCCACCTCATTAGAACTGATTCAAATGTATTCTTTTTAATGGCTGAGTAATACTCCATTGTGTATATATACCACAGCTTTCTTATCCATTCATCTGCTGATGGACATCTAGGTTGCTTCCATGTCCTGGCTATTATAAACAGTGCTGTGATGAACATTGGGGTACACGTGTCTCTTTCCCTTCTGGTTTCCTCAGTGTGTATGCCCAGCAGTGGGATTGCTGGATCATAAGGCATTATGTATCATCATAAAGAGCTTTGGATTTCCTACTGAAAATAGTTCAGAAGCATTGGTAATGTGAACGTGGATTGGGTGGTGTTGAGATTACCTGCAGGGACACCAAGAAACTGTGTAAGAAATTAAAACAAGTAATAGTAGTAGCTTGAACTGAAGTATTAGCATGAAGATAAAGAGCAATGTTGAATTCAAGAGGTGGTAAAACTTACAGGATTTGAGGTGTGGAAAGTCAAGGAGAGGAAACAGAGCATACAGGAATTGTTTTGGTTGCAAATAACAGGAATACAACTAAAAGTTTCAAAAAGAAATAAGTTTCTTTTCCTCACATAATATGCCCAGAGGTAAGGATTGTAGAAGCTCAGCCTTGTCATGAGGGATTCGTTGTCTCTAGCTGTCTGCTTCACGGACCTTGATGTGTTTCCTCTTTGCTCTTGCATGTGACCTCATAGTCAAGAGCCTACTGTATTCCAGGCCTCACATCTACCTTCCAGGTGGCACTTTGGAAATCTGTATCTGATTGGGCAGAACTGTGTCACATGATCAACCATATCTAACAGGAGGCTAGGAAATCAAGCTTTTTATTTTTTTGGCTGAGCCAGATCCTATTGTCTTTGTTGTGCATTTGGGATGAGGGGTCTTCACTTGCAACATGTGGGATTTAGTTCCCTGAGGAGGGATCGAACCTGGGCCCCCTGCATTGGGAGTGTGTAGTCTTAACCACTGGGACCACTAGGAAAGTCCCAGAATTCAGGTGTTTTTAAAGCTTGTATACCCTTTAGAGGAGAGAAAGATAAGAGAGAAGAGAAATGGGTAGGTGATGGATTTATCAACCAGATAAATCTGTTTCAGAGATACCAGGAAAGTGGATAATCACTAAAATGGAGCTCTTGAACAAGTGAGAAGAGACATGGGAAAAATAACCAGAAAAATTTATCTTATAATGTGGAACATATACTCCATCAATGTATAGGGTGGTAGTTATGTGGGTGGATACAGCCTAAAGCAAAGAAACTATGCTGTTAGTGTAGCACATTAAGGTAATATAATTTTTCTTCACTTTGTTATACATGTATAGATAATTCTAATGTACAGCATTTGGTTTTCATAAAATCAACTGTGTGCAACTTGTTGCATAAACCACATAAAATGAAGGTAGAGATGTGAGAAATGTTTGCATTATGAAAAAAAATAAAGTCAAAAGAATATAGTGAATGGACTGTGAATCATGTCCTCTGGCAGCGTGCACCCTGGTGGCTCTGGGTGCAGCCCACAAAAGGCTATGCAGAGGAAAAAGACTCTTGTTTTTAATTTCAAGATTTTCTGTGTTTCGTGTTGGTTCAGCTCATATCATTATGGTATTATTTGTGTCATTTGTTTACTGCATAGTAATTAGAACTAGAAACAAAATATATGTCTGTTCAAACACCTAAAAGACGGCATACGCATGTTACTAATACAACGTTTGTGGAGGGCCACGGGTTATTCTAAAGATTCAGAGCTCATGCCAATTTCTGTAGTATAAAAATGTGGAGATGCTGCTAGTGCCAGTGTTTAGGTGATATGTATTTCTGAAGTTCACATCTCTGAAAATGTCTTTCAGTCACTTTCTAACATAATAAATATTGCTTCATTTTAGGAAACCGGATAGTATTTTAGGCCACAAAGAAACTTAAAAAAAATTAAAAACTTAAAAATTAATAAGACATAGTCTCTATACAATGACTTTTTAAAAATGTATATAAAATTTTACCTTACATAAATACCTTATGTAAGGTATCTTCAAAGAGGAAATAAAAATATACAATTAAGGGCTGAAAGCATAAGGAGCAATAATTTGAAAAAAAAAGTTTAAGAAAATTAAAGTCAATAGAATCATATTATTTCATTTTTATTTTATATTATTGTTTTTATTGTTCCTGATCTGCCATATACAGTTAGGAGTAAGTAGATATCCAATCTGTTTATAGTATGTACATCTAGCTTTATAAACTTTATTTGATCATAGTTCTGAGGCTAGTATAAAGTTCATGAGCAATCATCATTATTTTTCATCATTTATTCATTTAGCAATTTTTTAGATATCTTTTGGGTTTGGATTCCTGGAAAATGATCTGAGATGGAGATTTCTGTGCAGAAAGTTACTGAGGACTCATCTCAGATGCAGTACCTATTGAGGGACGTAGGCCATGAAATTGGACAAAGAAGGAACTTTGGCATGCATTTGCATCTACAACCTCAGTTGATCCTGTGACGGTTCTGTACGGTGGCAGGCTTTCAGTGTTGTCCTGCACTGAGATGAAGTAATAGAGCCCTAAATTCTCAGCTCACCTGGTTATCGGTCTGGAATGCCCCAGAGTAGGAAGCAGGACCTTGGATAAAGTGATTCTCTTTGGCTGAAGGCTGGTGCTGAAGAGGAAATCAGTTGTGCTGCCAGTACTCCCAGGGCTTCCCTGGTGGCTAAGAGGGTAAAGCGTCTGCCTGCAGTGCAGGAGACCTGGGTTTGATCCCTGGGTCGGGAAGATCCCCTGGAGAAGGAAATGGCAACCCACTCTGGTACTCTTGCCTGGAAAATCCCATGGATGGAGAAGCCTGGTAGGCTACAGTCCATAGGGTCACAAAGAGTCGGACCCAACTGAGCGACTTCACTTTCACCAGTACTCCCAGCAGCCCCGGAGATGAGGACCTAGGCTAGGGTTAGGCTCTGGGATTGGGGGACACACCACAACACTCACTGCAGGACCACTTTTGTGTAAGAGACACTTTTAGGTACTTGGTTAGTCAGTGCACGAAGCCAACATAGATTGCTGCCCTTATGGAGCTTGCACTCATAGGCTTTTCGCTTTCATTGGTATAAACTGCCCTTACTTAGTCTTGGGTGCTTTTTCCTTTGTCTTTTGTATATTGACACCATGGCTTGCTTGCTCAATTAATGCATTAGTTATATTTGTAGGATATTGCTTTTTGTTTTCCCACTTTTACATACTGGATTATTTTGTTGCCAGATTTTTTATAGAGTAAGATGAGGTGAAATTTGATTTCAAAAAGTATATTCCATATACTTTTTTTTTTTTTTTTTTACTTTTTGCATTTCAGCCTATACACTTATACTTAATGTGACTTCCTTAGTCCTGTTTTAGGAAATTTTATCTAAGCTTTTGGTGGACTCAAATAAGGGTAGACTGAAATTTTCATCTGTTCTTTGCAGAAAAGTAAATTGCATAAACATTTTTTAATATATCACTATCATTGTATTTTCTTTATGTTGCACACTTTTTTGGAGGCTTACAATTTTTTGTTTTGGTTTGGTTTTTTGTTTTTTTGGGGGGGTTGATTTGTTTAGTCAGCTTGAATGGAGAGAGATCTATTAAAATTGTATGGCTTTTAATTTACAATGTCTAACAGTCATTTATACACTATATATATATATATATGCATATATACACACACACACACACACACACACACTATGGTCATTTATTTTCTAGCTAAACTTTAGAGTTGCTAGAGATACAGTTTTATATCTCTCTATGAAGACAAAGTAATGCTTTTTCTGTATCTATCCTGATTTGAACACATTTCCTTAAGCAAGGTGGCAACCTAAGGTGTAATGTTATAAGTAGTTATGGATTGAATGGAGGTATGTTTAGGGAGAGGAATGATCAAACAGGGCTCTCATCCTTGCTCAATGAGACTAGAGAATATGGCAATTCCTTTTCTGAGAGTTAAAGGAATGCCTGTTTTCTAGACATGGATCAAGACATTGGGTGAGTTAAAATCAACTTTTTTTTTTCCCCCCATTTTTAAGCATTACTTGCCTTGTTCTTATTCAGGACAGTGTATAGGACATAATCCAGGTATGATTCTCTTTGCAACATATCAACAGTGTAATTAATGGGAACTCTACACAGATTTTGCCATGGTGCCTTTAATTTTTATTTAACAGTTTTTCTTTTTAATGCCTCCACATGTGGCTTTTTATATATCTTCATGAAATTTTTAGTGCTCTGTTTGGATTCTGTGTGGACAGATGCTCTAATTTTGATACAAATGTTTGTCTAATGGATGCAATACATTGTTGACTAAACAAATTAAGTAAATGAAGGAACATTTCTTATGATCCCCTTTGTGTAAACCAAGGCATATATTCTAGCTCACTCTCTTAAAAATTTAGAGGAAAAAAAAATCTAAGAATGTTATGTATTTCTGTTCATATTAATATATAATATTTTTAGAGTTTTTTTATCTAAAATATTATGAGAGAGGGCTAGAATATATATCTGTGGTTAACATTCCTGGATAAGAAAATGGTAACCCACTCCAGTATTCTTGCCTGGAGAATCCCATGGACAGAGGAGCCTGGTGGGCTATGGTCTATAGGGTTGCAAAGTCAGACATGACTGAAGTGACTTTGCATGCAGTTAACATTAAGGGGAGTTTTAGAAATGTTCCTTCATTTATTTAACTTGCTTGGCCAGCAGTGTGTTTCTCTCATTGGACAGACATTTGTATCAAAAATAGAGCGTCTTTTCCAACAAAATGGAATTTGGGGGCTGGGGGGCAGTCACTGCTTAAATAATTGTGTTTAATTGATGGCATTTATATTTTGTAAATAAATGAATAATAATGTCACCAAATAAAACACTAAAAACCAAATTATTATGGAAGCATTCCCACATGCATTTACTTGATATTTTGACCTATGACATCACTTATCATTAATTACATGCTGGAATCAGAAATATTTGCAAGCCAGACAGTAGTTGACAGCAAAATCTGACTATAGATTTGTAATTATATTGATGGTTTGAAAGATTTAGAGTAATTGGAAAACAAATACGGTTGATTACCAATTTTATATTTTGAAGTTCTGTTCCTTTTTCAAAATAATTTGCATTAAAAAAATCAGCTTCTTCTGCATTTTTCCTGCAACAACTTTTCTTTCTACTCTAATTGACCTTATATCCAGACATTCCTCATAACTTCTCAGCCTTCTTTCTGACTTTGGAGTATCTCCACTTTATACCCTGCCAACAGATTCACCTTTCTAAAAACATTTTGATAATATCCTATCCTACTCCAAAGCCTACAGTAACTCCTTTCTCTTAATGTAAATTTAGTTCCTTGTCCTGATAGGATTTCCTCCTCTCCTCTTTTGTTGATCCATGCTGATATAGTTACTCAATCTCTTCCCAATATAAGCAATCCAGATTTTTTTCTGCTGTAATTAATGAAATCAGTCCACTTCTTCTTCCCCGGGCTACTTTCTACCACCTCTGAGTACTTGCTCCATTTTCCCCAATAGATGTTAATCATCACCATCTGATTCAATTCCAGGTAAAGAATATCTTCCCATTTCTTTCATTTCAATTTCCCATTTGAGTCAGCTGAATTTTCACCTCTTGCATCAAATTTCCCCCACTATTTATTTATATGTGAGCTGTTCCCTGTCTTCCCCAAAATACTTTATTGCCAATAGATTTAATTTAGTGTCACTTACTGTATACTGCTTAATTATGTAGCTTTATTTTCTCCTCAAGCAGAGTAATATCCTAGAAGACAGGGATTGTAGGTGATATTTTTTAAATCCTTCAGTGTTGGGACTTTGGACCTTATAAATAGTACTTTCCTCAATGAATACATATTATATGAAATTGTGTATTAATGTGCTTTTCAGTTTTAGTTTATAAATATATAATTTTTAGAAAAAGTAATAATGAGGTGGATGAAACTGGAGTCTATAATACAGAGTGAAGTAAGTTAGAAAGAAAAGCACCAATACACTATATTAATGCATAAATATATATATGGAATTTAGAAAGATGGTAACGATGACCCTATATGTGAGACAGCAAAAGAGACATAGATGTAAAGAACAGACTTTTGGACTCTGGGAGAAGGCAAGGATGGGATGATTTAAGAGAATAGCATTGAAACATGTATATTATCATATGCGAAATAGATCGCCAGTCCAGGTTCAATGCATGAGACAGGGCGCTCAAGGGTGGTGCACTGGGATGACCCTGAGGGATGGGATAGGGAGGGAGGTGGGAGGGGGGTTCAGGATGGGGAACCATGTACACCCATGGCTGATTCATGTCAATGCATGGCAAAACCACCACAATATTGTAAAGTAATTGGCCTCCAATTAAAATAAATAAATTTTAAAAAAGAAAAGAAAAAAGTTATAGAATATTTAAACAAGAAAAGAACTTTAATAACATTTCACAAAAAAAGAATAACAGATTCCTGAACAATTTTCCAACAATTGTTTTTGGATTTGTTAGCGTAGTATTAGCTGCTAAGACAGACTCCCAAATTTCAGAGGTCTAACACAATTTTGTTTTTTTTCTTTTTCCCCATTACATTCCAATACAGTGTTGCCCAGAATTGGAATGCAGAAGGACTTCTACATGCAAATTTGTAGTGACCCAGAGTGGTAGATACTGCCATTTTCAGTATTTGTAAAGTTTCTAAAGTTTCTATGGGAAATAACTGGTGGCTAGTGGAAGAGGAAAGATTGGAAGAACAAAAGTTAGAGACAATTTTCATGTGTCAAGCCTAGAAGTGGTGTGCAGAAATTTTCTCTTTCTATTGCCTCAGGCTCAATCACATGGCTACATCTAACTGCAATGGGATCTGAGAAATGTAGTCTCCTTCTGGGGATTCACCTCCAGAAAGAAGTCTGCACTTAAGTAACAGGGAACCTGGATTTTTGACAGATAACTCTTTTGTCTGTTATAGCATCTATCCAGAATTTATTATTAAAGTAATGTATATTTAAATATCTGGCAATAATTATTCCATGGTTAGGAATTCTTTTTTAACAATGCCAGAGATGTGACTACATTAACTTTATATTAAGACAAGGGCATTCTTCTGTTCTCATTATTGCAAAAAAATTTTTAAAAAAAGAGAGAGAGAGCATTTTCCAGCAGTTTCTCATTACTACTTTATTATAAACCTTTGAATTACAGGAAACACTCTAAGATTTTTAATATTCTAAGAAGTATGCAATTAAAAACAGTCTTTAACCTGTTCCATGGATTTAAAATAGGATGAAACAGTTCTGTGAACTTTGCTAAAACAGATTTATTATCAAGCATATTTGGCTGTTAGAGAGTATAAAATGCATAACCCCCTACTTGGATTTAGCCCAGCTCTCTAGGAATCAGACTCAAAGTACTGTAAACAGTCAACTCCTTTCCGTACTCAGTGGGGTCCATTTCTTCCCTTAGGAAATCACTTTTCTTAATCCCTGCTAAACTTAATAGTACATGGTTTCTTTAGAAAAGGAATTTGGAAGTGAAAATGGAGCTAACACCAGAGACATAATTAATCTGCTTTTACAAAAGTGATTTCATATACTTGGCAAATAACATGAGATAAATTTTATTTTATTAGGCTTTTGATTAATTAAAGCTCACCAAGCACAGAGCCTCATTCAACAACAAAGGGAACTTGCTATTTAACATGTGACACTGTCATTGACACACAATTAGATATGTGATGAGCTATAAAGCCTTTATACCCACATGGCAATAAACACAAGTATACCTTACATGAATCTTTCAAATAACCAAGATACTCAAATCTTAGGGTATGTCTTCTTGTGAAGAAGTCTGAATTAAACTAAAGACGATTTGGTTAGGCAGATTTGTCTGGAGTTTGTCTATAGTTAGAAGAAAAAATAATTATAAATAAGACGCCTTGGGATATTATTATATACAAATTCTTTGTATAAAATTAAATGCTGATTCATGCTAAACATTCTAATAGATAATTATTAAGTTCAGAGCTGAATAATACAATTTAACTTCTTTTACTTTTCACCTTTACATATAAAAACACAAAAGTCTGTTGGCATTCATAATACCATATGGTCAGGTATGGTGTTCAAATTGACTCTACAAATTACAGGTTGTGTGTTTTTAAGCCATTTACCTGAAGTTTTCTGTGCCTCAGTTTCCTAATCTAGGAAGTAGAAATCACATTTGTACTACATCATAGACTTACTATGTGGATGCAGTTAAATCAGATACATAGAATGTTTAGGCTTGTTTCATAATACATGGCCTATTAATGTTAACTGACAGTGGTTCTACAGTAAATTTTCATAATGTAGAACACACTTTATTCCAATTCCCTAGACAGGGAATTACCAGCCCTTCTTTTTGGCAGGATTTATGTCCCTCTTTTTCCTTTAATTTATAGGTGCAGACCCCCCAAGTGTGATGTAAACAATTGGACACATACACAATTTCATCCCTACCCCTATCACTACCCCCAAGTCTCCTTCCTTGAAATATGTAGGCAGAAATAAAAGATTCTCATATAAATCTGAAATAACATTTTAGAAGGGAAGTTTAAAAAAGTACTAAATGGAGTAAATTTTTACCTTGTATAACAACTGAATACACAGCCAGGCTTGTTGGGAGAGAAGAATGAAGTAGTTATTCAGGGAGAAGAGATAGGAAAAGCAAGAGGATACAGTCTCTGCATTGTGTGTGTGTGTGTGTGTGGTTTTTCTGTTTGCTTCTTTTTGACCATGTGGCATGCAGAATCCACAGAATTTCCCTGAGCAGGGATCCAACCCTTGACCCCTGCACTGGAAGCAGAGTCTTAACCTCTGGGCTTGACAGTCCCTAAATTTTTAAGAGCTTTAATGATGTGATTCCTAATTTATGTGTGTAATTGATTTGCATTTTTTCCCTCATTTTTTCCCCACAGAGTATAACTTGTAGAATTGGTTCCTATAATTTTCAAAATAAGAGATCTAACTGTGCTGTATCAGCTAGTAAGGGTGAGGAAATAGGTTAAAAAAAGGTATAAATGTTCTCCTCTGAGGATAATGTATTTTATAAATCTCAAAAAAGGGAATTAGTCTTGTTGCTTATCCCTAACATAATTGTCCATGGACTTTTATTTTCCCCTTCAACAAACGTCTCCAAATGGATAATGGTCCTTGGAATGATTGCAGCTAGCATCACTATATGAAGAATATATTTATGATATTTCTCTTTGATGTAACTCAGAGAGCCATGTAATGGTACTGGACAGACCAAATCTTAGACTGTCTGCCTTGCTTTCTGGGAACATCTGACTCTGCTCTGTCCTCTGATACCTAAACAATAATGTGCTGTGCCTCAGGGCTCTGACAGAAGGGTTGTCAAATCATAGGGGGACTGGTGATGCACAGCCTGGCCACCTATCAGAAACAAATGTTTTGAAATGCTATCTACTGTCTCTGGGGGAAAAAAAAAAGGCTGTTTCCCACTGCTTGCAGGATCTTCTCCAACTAGGGGTTGAACCCAGGCCACCACAGCGAAAGCCCAGAATCCTAACCATTAGATTTTCAGAGAAGTCCAGCTCTGTCTGAAATTTGAACTGGAAAGTTACCAACTTAATTTTTGCAGGCTAAGAGGTTCACAGCTGAGGATGCCTGGGGAAAGAGTTGTAACCCTTGGAGTCACTGTATGTTGATGGCTGTAACCACTGGCTTTTCTGCTCAGTCCCTCTCCCCTGTAGTTGCCAAACCCCTCCTCCATGATGAGTTTCTAGCTAGCACCCATTTCACTGGAAAGCCCTGCTTTGTGACCATATTTGCAATTGAATACTTCCTCCCAAAATGGAATTAGAACTAAACGAAAGGCAAATTCTTCTTCCATAATATTGAACTGTGAATGTTGGTTTAGGAATTCTGTGTGGACATGTTTCATCATACAAACTAGGGAACAGAGAACACTGGTCTATAGAGAAGGAAAAAGAATAACGCAAACTTGTAATGAGCAGAGATGAGTATTCAAGGTAAAATATTCCTGGTTCCCTTCCTGAAAAAAAAGACCCTGCCCTCGAGGTCATAGCTGTGGATATTTCAATATTTCTTCTTTTCTTAAAATTAAGCTGTCTTTGGTTGGCTCTTTTTATATGAAATCAAGAATCTTAATTTAAAAAATCACCGCTTGAAGGGAACAGAGACTGTAAGTACAAAAAAATAAGAGATAAAGAACAGAAAGAAAATCTACCCGTATGTAGAAAAGAATAGAGAGTTTGTGCACACAGGTAGAAATACTATGATAAATCTCATGGAGCCAAGGACAAAGAGAGAATCATTTGTTCTCAGAGCTGCATGATTTTCCTATCACAATTTCAGTCTACAAGTTTTCTTAAAGTCCTTGCCACCCTTTTCTTGAGTTAATTTTAGGAGGGAACTGTTTTAACCAATACAAAGTGAATCTTGAAAAAGTTACCAACCACAGGGTGTTTAAAGAGGAGGAAAGCATGTTCAAGTGCACAAATACCCTTAGATTTGCTTAAGCGGGTCAATCAAATTGGTTATACAAACCGCAACAGCATGTATACCTGATTAGCAATCTCCAAGTGCATATTTTGCTTAGACGTTCTCTGGGCAAAGCATGTTACAGAAGGTGGAGAGGTTCTTATGAAAAGAAACTTTCAGATTTAAGATAAAAGAAACACTACATGTATTATTTCAAATTTTGTTCACTAGAGATTAATTTTATGTATTTTTTCCCAGTTTCAGTCTAGTAGATGCGTGAGTAGTATTGCCAACTTTGTTCTAATGTTAGGTAGAACACAGAATGAAATTTTTCAGAGGAGCCTGAAATCCCTTTCTAAGAGTCTATGTTAATGAATAAGGGAAAAAATAGGAATTTTGAAATAGCTATATATGTTTATCCCATGTAATTTTAGCATTGTGAACTGTCAGCTATCTGAAAAAAGAAAAATGTTTTGTGTCTGAAGGCAAAGATAATTGCATCCAGTTTTATTAAAGCACAGAGCTGATTAGATTTTAATTGTCATAGTACCTCTCTCTCTTTTTCTATTTTTCTTCCTCCATTATCAATTTCAAGTTTGCCAAGGAGGAAACAATTTATTGGTGGAGCTGCTTGAAATGATAGGTGTACATTTAGCTGGGCTTGTCTGAGTTAAGATTTTATACAGAAATTTTAAAACTTGTTTTACTGAAGCATAACATACACACATACAATTGTCAATTTTTGCAGACTGAGCGCACATGTAACCACAACCTAGATCAAACATAGAACATTACTCTCCAAACTCTGCTACCGTCTCCTTTCAGACAGATTGACCCCACGCCCAAAGGGATAAGAACTGTTCTACCTAAACATCATAGGTTAGTTTCGACTGATTTGTAGTTAAATAAATGCAGCCATGCAGGATATCCTTGTTGGTGTCTGGGTTCTTTCCCTCAATATCATGCTTGTTAGAGTCATCCTCTTTCCCATACGTAGCTGGTTTACTGTCATTGCAATTACTCATAATGCAACTGCTGTCCATCATGCGAATATCCCACACTTTATCCATCTACTGATGCTGGGCATCTTTTACTCAGGTTTTATTTTTTAATTGGAATATAATTGCTTTACAATTTTGTGTTAGTTGCTGCTGTACAGAGAAGTATATCAGCCATATATATACATATATTCTCTCCCTTGTGGACTTCCTCCCAAATTCCTCCCATCTCACCTCTCTAGGTCATCCTAGAGCACCAAGCTGAATTCCCTGTGCTTCCCATGAGCTATCTGTTTTACACATGGTAGCATATATACTGGAGAAGGAAATGGCAACCCACTCCAGTATTCTTGCCTAGAGAATTCCATAGACAGAGGGGCCTAGTGGGCTACAGTCCATGGGGTTACAAAAGAGTTGGACATGACTTAGCAAGTAAACAACAGTATGTATGTATGTATGCGTGTGTGTATATCAGGTTTTAAATCTGTGTGGCTGTGCATGACTTTTCATCTAAGCCAGAATCTTGTGTTTCAGTTCTAACTAGATATTTTCAAGTTTTCTGAGTAGTTAAACAAACAATTGCACACCACCTTGTAGGATACCAGTCAGATCTGGAACAGATAGATATATCAATGCACACAATTCAGGCCTGACTCACCAGCCCCCTTGACATGGCTATCTCTTTAAACCATTTCTTAAACAAAACAAGTTCTCTTCTAGAATTAGAGGTTTGATCTGAAAATGGTTGGTTTTGCACCTAAGGAGTGCTAGGGTACTTTTTTTTTTTCTTTTAATTTAGAGATTTGGCCTTTCTCTTTTCACAAATGGTTCTCACTTTGTGGGATTAAGCATTTGATCCATCTCAAGTTTGTGTACCTGGCTGTGTTTCCTTGGCACCAAGGTCCTCTGCTTATTACCCATCTCAATGGGCTGCCCTCCTACTCTGCTGCCTCCTGATGGCCACTGAGTAAAGGACACTCTAAATTGTTGCCACCCCTGCCCTGGAACTTGGGAGAAGAAAATCTGGTTACGGTGTCCTTTCACTACTACACTGTTTCTTCAGGCAACTGCATCAGCAAATGAAGTTCTCCTATGATAACAAGCATGATGAGTTCAGAGGAATTTCATAATTTACAGAGGAAATTTATAATTTGAAGAGGAAAGACTGGGTACAGAGTAATTAGGAAAGTAGGGTCTAAAAATGCTTGAGTTGGAACCACACTCAATCTTGAGTAAGTAATTTTACCTCTGTGCCTCGGATTCATTCAGACTGCATTTCCAGTTTATAGAGAAGACAACTAAAGATTAATCCAACCAGAGAAATTTCTCTTGCAGGCATCATTGCCATTGATGAGATAGTTCAGTTCAGTCGCTCATTACTGTCCGACACTTTGCAACCCCATGGACTGCAGCACACCAGGCTTCCCTGTCCATCACTTACTCCCGGACCTTGCTCAAACTCATGTCCGTTGAATTTTTCATGCCATCCAACCATCTCATCCTCTGTCATCCCCTTCTCTTACTGCCTTCAGATTTTCCCAGCATCAGGGTCTTTTCCAATAACTCAGTTCTTCGTGTCAGGTGGCCAAAGTATTGGAGTTTCAACTTCAACATCAGTCCTTCCAATGAATATTCAGGACTGATTTCCTTTAGAATTTACTGGTTTGAACTCCTTGCAATCCAAGGGACTCTCAAGAGTCTTCTCCAACACCATAGTTCAAAAGCATCAATTCTTTGGTGCTCAGGTTTCTTTATATGTCAGCCCTTAATTTCCTATTTTCCTTCTTGTGGACTCCTCCTTTCTTCATCAGTTCCTTTCCTGAAAAATATTTTCTCATAGTAACCCAATGGAAAAACAATACAACTATCAACCAAACTCAACCTTACTGAGAAGGAGGGGCTTGTGTGCTGGGTCCATTTGACCTTCTCTGATACATTGTGATTCTTTCAACTGTGATTCATTCAGTCTGAAAGGACTACTTTTAGAAACTACCTGAGAGGGTTGTGATGAGTAGTACCAGGGAAGCAGGTACGGCATCCAGATCTCAGTGACTGGTTCTTGGGTCAAGAGCAGCTGTGACATCCTATTTGACTTCATTATTGTTAGTAACATCAGGATGTACTTTAGCTGGTTGTTCTGTTTAAATGTTCAGTCCCCAAACATGCATTGCTTTGGGGATACTTGTATAATACAAATCCATCTAGCAAAAGGAATATGTTCTTTCTTTTTAACAAATGTTTATTTATTGACTGCCCTGGGCCTCAGTTGCAGCATGCAGATCTATTTCCTTGATCAGGGATTGAACCCAGGGCCCCTGCATTGGGAGGATGGAGTCTTAGCCACTGGACCACATGGGAAGTCCTGGGAATACGTTCTCTTTTAACCTGGTGATCTACACTTCCCATTGAGCTAAGTAATCTTGATTTATTGGAAAAGATAATATTTTCTATTTGGCTTAAGGTATAGGTACCTACGAAAATAATAAAAGCACCAAATTATATCTCCTTTTGTTTCCCTAGGAAGAGCTGTAGGCTCTTATTTTTAAAGTTTTGCAGTCTTCTTTGCTTATCAATTCTTCTCATTGAATTTTAAGCTATATTAATATTATTGTTACTACTGCCTTTAATATTTCAAATGTTTATGCCTTAAATATCCATAGAAGTTTTTAAGTTGTGTGTATATTGATATTATGTAATTTTTACCTACCATAGACAATGTAGGTACTCAATTCCTACTGCCTGATTGATCTTTAAAATGTATATTTAATTGGCTTTTTTACCAATTTAGGGAAGTTCTGAATCAAAATACACATAGTTCTATTTGCATGACTTTTAAAAATGCTAAAGGATCAATAATCAAGCTCCTTTAAAATTGTTCCTAGAGAGTAGATTTTGTTTCATCACAGAAAGAATTCAGAGAGGAGGAAAGGAGAGCAAATAAGAGGATTTATTGAGTGACAGTACTCTGTCAGAAGATGGAGCAGTCAGTCTCAGATGAGTAGATGTCCCAATTCCGTTTGACAAGCTGGCTGGTTGTATGGGGTGTGAAAATTATTGGGCAGAATATTCATAGATGAAGGAGGGGTTGAGGGGGTAATTTCCCGGTTTTCATTTCAGTTCCACCTCCCTGAGGGAAGGGGAGATTTTTGTCCTTATCTGGTCAAGCTAGGATTTGTCATGGTGTCAGTACTTTTGCCTAGAAAATCCCATGGATGGAGGAGCCTGGTGGGCTGCAGTCCACGGGGTTGCTAGAGTCCGACACGACTGAGCGACTTCACTTTCACTTTTCACTTTCATGCATCGGAGGAGGAAATGGCAACCCACTCCAGTGTTCTTGCCTGGAGAATCCCAGGGACGGGGAAGTCTGGTGGGCTGCCGTCTATGGGGTCGCACAGAATCGGACACAACTGAAGCGACTTAGCAGCAGCAGCAGCAGGTGCATGATGGGTACTGCTCCGGTTGCAATGCTAATTGTATCGTAGTGAGTATAATGAGCAAAAAGGTTACATTCAGAAGCTGGAGGTTCCCTGCCTTTCTTTATTTGCCTTTAGGACCCTTGTAAGATGTGTGGTTTCTTATCACATGACCTTTGCCTCCCTTCTCTGCTCAAGGTTGACTGTCTGCTCCAACAAAATGATATGAAATAGTAAATACACAATTTAAACACATCTTTTTATTCTAATATTATTCTCAATTGTTGGTTGTTAGGTGCAACTATATACGGGTAAATGATCTCTTTGCATGAATGTTATGGTCTCTCCTTTGGATCTGGAGATAAAAATATTTGCATAGAGCATCCTAAACAGCTAACATTTCTTTCTTATACATCTAATTGGAGCTAGCCATTGTGGTGGTTGCAGAGGTATAGAAAGATTAAACAGCTAGTCTTCTGATTTCAACAACATGGTATAGCTAGGGAATAAATAATCAGTTTAATTAACAGTGAATTTGCATATGTCAGTCTGGTCAATAGAGCACTGGTATTTGTTAGAAGAGTAAAAAAGTTTTAGAATTGTAGATAGAGCTTTAACTAAGAATTGAGGGAGGACAAAGTGATTTGGCTGGTGAACTGGTGAGAGAATGCATTCCAGGCAGAAGAAAAAGCATATAGAAACACTAAGAGTCATGAGACAGGATGGTGTCCTTAAGGAACTACATGAAATTCGTTAGCACTAGTCATTACTATTCAAGAAGTGATTCCATGATGCTTGTTATTCAGTTTCTTGGTTTTATAAACTCAGAGAGTAAATTCTGGTGAAGCCTTAACTTGGTCTCATTCTTGTTTATATTATTTGCTGTAATATTTGGAAAGTACACTTTTTGGGGATCTAAGTACATTATTTGCATAATTGTTTAAAAATCCTAGCATCTCATTTGATTAGCCAGCTTTGATAGATATTCATCATCTATAAGAATTGTGATGAAAAAGGGATTATTGGTAGTATGCAGCATCCTGATTTGAGAAAAAAGATAACTAAGTTTGGTTCTAGCACTGAGGGTTAAGGAGTTCGTAAAAGTAATTGTCAGGGCCAAATTCAATTTTCTAGTGATAACCAAATGACTCTACCCTATAAGTAGCATTCTTCACAGTTTGGCAACAAGGCCATAATATCATGAGTATGTGAGTACCTAATACACTTATCCCAGGTATGTTGGGCTATATTTTGTGCAGCAGATTAAATACTAAGCCCCATCAGATGACATAATGTTGTGCCAAAGCCTTTAACTTTAATTAGGTTTCACTTGTTCATTTTTGTGTTTATTTAAGACGTGGGTCATAGAGGATCTTGGTGTGATTTATCTCTGAATATTCTGCCTATGTTTTCCTCTATGAGTTTTATAGTTTCTGGTCTTACATTTATCCTTTAACCCATTTTGAGTTTTTCTTTGTGCATGGTATTAGGAAGTGTTCTAATTTCATTCTTTTACAGATAGCTGTCCAGTTTTCCCAGCACCATTTATTGAAGACACTGTCTTTTCCCCATTGTATATTTTGCCTCCTTTGTCAAAACAAAGATAAGGTGCATAGGTTTATCTCTGAGGCTTTCTATATCATTTGTTACAACAAAATCTTGAGATAAGATGGTTATTAGATTTTTAACATTTTAAATTCTGTATTATGCTTGCTGAAATTAAAATATTTCAAATTTTAACTTCTTCACAAACAATTCCTTCTCATTCTTTTCCCTATTTTTCCCACTAAATTGTTGAACAGCTTGATATTTTAGAAAAATATTTCATGTGTTATGATAGCTTATTCATATATGACATAACATACTTTGGCAAACATACTTTTACCTCATTAGACATTCTTGTGAGTGATCTTAGCCACCAAAAGTACAAAACTCCATCAACGATATGTCTTTAATATCCCTTTTCCCAAAGGTGCTGAAATTCGTAATCCATTACCTACTCTCATTTGCTGCCCTCAGTAACTTAATTTCCCACTCCAACTTAGAATGGCTTAATTTCTTTATTGATCCTCTGTTCTTGAAGAGAATGAATTTAACTTCACTGCAAGATAGGTTTTGTATATTTCAGTTGTTATTCATTAACGATTTACAATTTCAACCTTTTTTTCATTTTGAACTCAAAATAAGCTCTTGTTCTTTCATGACCTGTGTTTTTAATTTCAAATGTAAATATTTTAAAATTTCATAGAGCTCATTGTTTTAAATTTTCTTCTCCACTTTCCTAGTTGAAGCAAAGTCTACAGCAAATACACATAAGCAGAGTAACATACATGCAGGTTATGTTATAGTTTTGTCCAGCATCTTAACTCTTGGTGAAAGAAACCATTTTCCCCTTTAAGTTGAAACACCTTTTATTCTTTTCAGTGTATATATTCAATTTATCAACATTTGCCTTTACTTGTCTTCATGGTTGCTATTTCTAAAGTTATAAGATTTGTTTTGGTGCTAACTAGTTTGCAGTGTTGATTTCTAGATTACTGTATGTCAAATTTAATCATAATGCTGTCAGCCAACAGAATGGCTTAACTCTATTTTTCTCCTTCACTGATTTTTCCTTCATTCTGGCTTAAGTCATCATTCCCTGTAGGGGATTTGACAAACAAATTCTAGAAGTAAGCATTTGCCTAAGCCGTTATTTCTGTCTGTTTCATTATGCACCTCAAAAGTTTTAAATTAATATTTAGATGATTTTTATTACTATTTTTAGCGGTTATATATATTTTTAACTTGTTCTAATTGTATTTTGGGAAAAATAGAAATGCTCTGCTAAATTTATTTGCTAAATTCACTAATAAATTTAAAATCCTCATCTGATACATTGCGTTAAGGAAAATGATTTTGGGATTTATTGAAAAGAAATTGGGCTTTCCAGGTGGTGCGAGTGGTAAAGAGTCTACCTGCTAATGTGAGAGACACAAGATATGGGGGTTCAATCCCTGGGTTGGGAAGATCCCCCTGGAAAAGGAAGTGGCAACCCACTCCAGTATTTTTTGCCTGAAAAATTACATGGACAGAGGAGCCTGGCAGGTTACAGTTCATGGGGTCAAAAAAAGTAGAACAAGACTGAGCATGTATACACACACTCACATCCATACATGACTACTAGAAAAAACAGCTTTGACTATATGGAACTTCGTCAGCAAAGTGATGTCTGTTTTTCAATATGCTGTCTAGGCTTGTCCTAGCTTTCCTTCCAAGGAGCATGCATCTTTGAACTTCATGGCTGCAGTCAAGGTCAACATTGATTTGCTGCCCAACAAATTAAATCTGTCAGTTTTCCACTTTTTCCTCTTCTACTTACCATGAAGTGATGGGACTAGTTGCCATTATCTTAGTTTTGTGTGTGTGTGTGTATGTGTGTGTGTTTAATATTGAATTTCAACTAGCCTTTTCACTTTCCTTTTACACCCTCATCAAGATGCTCTTTAGGTCTTCACTTTCTGCCATTCGAGTGGTATCATCTGCATATCTGAGGTTGTTGATATTTCTCTTAGCTGTCTTGATTCCAGCTTGTGCTTCATCCAGCCCAGTATTTCGCATGATGTACTCTGCATAGAAATTAAATAAGCGAGGTGATAGTGTACAGCCTTGTCATATTCCTTTTCCAATTTTGAACCAGTCTGTTGTTCCCTGTCCAGTTCTAACTTGCTTCTTGTCCTGCATACAAGTTTCTCAGGAGACAGGTAAGGTGGTTTGATATTCCTATCTCTTTAAGAATTTTCCACAGTTTTTTGTGATCCACATATAGTCTTTAGCATAGCCAATGAAACAAAAGTAGATGTTTTTCTGGGATTCCCTTGCTTTCTTTATCATCCAACAAATGTTGGCAATTTGATCTCTGGTTCCTCAGCCTTTTCTAAACCCAGCTTGTACTTCTGGAAATTCTCCATTCACATACTACTGAAGCCTAGCTTGAAGGATTTTGAGCATAACTTTACTAGCATGTGACATGAGTGTAATTGTATGCTAGTATGAACATTCTTTGGCATTCCCTTTCTTTGGGACTGGAATAAAAACTGGCCTTTTCCAGTCCTGTGGCCACTGCTGGGTTTTCCAAAGTTGCTAGCATATTGAGTGCAGCATTTACCAGAATCATCTTTTAGGATTTTAAACCACTCATCTGGAATCCCATCACCTCCACTATCTTTGTGTGTAGTAATGTTTCCTAAGGCCCACTTGACTTCACACTCCAGGATGGCTGGCTCTACGTAAGTGACCTAGAGTGAGTGACCTAGGTGAGTGACCCATCATTGTTATCCAGGTCATTAAGACATTTGTAAATAGTTTGTGTATTCTTACCACCTCTTCTTAATCTCTTCTGCTTCTATTAGGTCCTTACCATTTCTGTCCTTTATCATGCCGATCCTTGCTTGAAATGTTCCCTTGGTATCTCCAATTTTCTTGAAGAGATCTCTAGTCTTTTTCATTCTTTTGTTTTTCTCTGCTTCCTTGGATTGTTCATTTAAGAAGGTATTCTTATATCTCATTGCTATTCTCTAGAACTCTACATTCAGTTGGGTATATCTTCCCCTTTCTCCCTTGCTTTTCACTTCTCTTTTCTTCTCAGGTATTTGTAAAGCCTCTTCAGACAACCACTTCGCCTTATGCATTTCTTTTTCTTCAATATGGTTTTGGTCACTGCCTCTTGTACAGTGTTGTGAACCTCTATCCATAGTTCTTCAGGTACTCTGTCTACAAGACGTAATCCCTTGAATCTATTTGTCACTTCCACTGTATAATCAGAAAGGATTTGATTTAGGTCATACCTGAATGGCCTAGTGGTTTTCCCTACTTTCTTCAATTTAAGTCTGATTTTCACAATAAGGAATTGATGATCTGAGCCACAGTCAACTCCAAGTTTTGTTTTGCTGACTGTATAGAGCTTATCCATCTTTGACTGCAAAGAATATAATCAGTCTGATTTTGGTGTTGACCATCTGGGGATGTTTATGTGTAGAGTCATCTCTTGTGTTGTTGAAAGAGGGTGTTTGGTATAATCAGTGCATTCTCTTTGAAAAACTCTGCTAGTCTTTGCCCTGCTTCATTTTGTACTGCAAAGCCAATGTTGTCTGTCACTCCAGGTATCTCTTGACTTCCTACTTTTGCATTCCAGTACCCTGTGATGGAAAGAACATCTTTTGGGGGCATTAGTTCTAAAGGGTCTTGTAGGCCTTCATAGAACCAGTCAACTTCAGCTTCTTGGGTATTAGTGATTGGGGCATGGACTTGGATTACTGTGATGTTGAATGGTTTGCCTTGGAGATGAACTAGATCATTCTTTCATTTTTTTAGATTGCACCCAAGTACTGCATTTTAGACTCTTCAGTTGACTATGAAGGCTACTCCATTTCTTCTAAGGGATTCTTGCCCAAAGTAGTATATATAATGGTCATGTGAATTACATTTGCCCATTCCCATCCATTTTAGTTCACTAATTCCTAAGATGTTGATGTTCACACTTGCCATCTCTTGCTTGACCACATCCAATTTATCTTGACTCATGGATCTAATATTCTAGGTTCCTATGCACTAGGAAAGTAAAATATTACACAGGAAATAATACTTTTGATACTGATAGCCAAAGCAGGGGGAATATGTGACCGTGTGTATGTGTTGTATATAATGAAGAAGCTGAATGGAGACTGATAATTCTCAGTGCTCTGACATGTACAGTACAATCAGATTAACTGTATGCTCTTACGTAGAGGTATACAGAGGTTTTTGACTTCGTAGTGGCAACAGGTGAGTCCACCAGTCTGGCAGTCTGTGTGTGGTGGTGAAGGTACTGGTGGTGGTGGTTTTTTAACTACGCTGGTCCTGGCCAATAGTCTGATGTATACGAAGCAGTGCAGGCTCTCTGGACTCCTGGCCACTCTCAGCCCTTTGTTGCTACTGTGAACTACCAAATGCTTTCCAATAAATCCCTTTCCACTTGGATAACCACATTGGTTTTAATTGTTTTCCAATCAAACTATGACTAGTAATCCCATTATTCTCCTCCTAAGATGTGTAGATAACCTAAAATGATCCCCTTCTTCCTACTTAGGGACAGGCTGGCAACCTTTTTCTGTCCCTTTCTCTTTTAATTGCTGCTCCAGATGCTCTAAATATACAGTATATCTGCCTTTATTTGGTTGTTTTTTCATTCTCTCTCTCAATTGCAGAAACAATGTTTCAGCCAGCTACACTGATATTAATTAATAAAGACCAGATTTCTTAGATTTTATTACATCTAAGAGTGGTCATGTATTTCTAAAGTGTGGGCAGTAAGACATGAGCAGAAGTGTTGAATACAGATTCTAGTCCCTTCTCATAATGGGGATAACTGCTTCCCTTGCTCCAGCTCATCCCCATTTCCCACTCACTGAAATACATGTACAATAAAGACTCATTTTGGAAATGTGTGTGAACTCAACATACTAGATATAGTGAAGTAATAAGTCCAGTGTTCTTGGGCCTTGTTGACTTAGCAGAACAGAGTTCCCATTGCTACTCCACTTTTGAAGTGATAGAATAATGTCCTTGATTTAGAAGGACATATGATTAATAATGCAGAACCTCACTAACATTTACTTAACCACCATTCTGATAAAGACTTTTAACCCTCCTCTACAGGTTAATGCCATCTTCTTGGAATTAAAATATACTTTCTCATTTTTTTTTTCAGACTTTAAACTTCTTATTTTGTATTGGGGTATAGCTGATTAACAATGTTCTGGTAATTTCAGGTGAACAGTGAAGAGACTCAACCATACATATATATGTGTATCCGTTTTCCCCCATACCCTTCTCCCGTCCAGGCTGGCACATAACATTTGGTAGAGTTCCATGTGCTATACAATAGGTCCTTGTTGGTTATCCATTTTGAATATAACAGTGTGTACATGACCTTCCCAAACTCCCTAACTATCCCTTCCCCCCCACCCCCCACAACCATAAGTTCCTTTTTTAAGTCTGTGAATCTTTTGGTTTTGTGAGTTCATTTACATACTTTCTTTTTAAATTTCACATATAAGGTATGCCATATGATATTTCTCTGTCTCTGTCTGACTTCACTCAGTATGACACTCTCTAGGCCCATTCATTTTGCTGCAAATGGCATTATTTCATTTTTTTAATGGCTGAGTAGTATTCCATTATATATATGTACTACTCTTGTGATAACTTTTAAATAATAAGGCTCTAAATGGAAGAGGTCTACAATTTGTAAGGTATCAAACATAAGAACTTGAAGAGTTATGACAAACTTACATATATGCCTGATGTTTATTTTCACTTAGACCAATTACATATCTTGAAATCCCATGTAATTCATTTCCTAGGATGACTGTAATAAAAGAAATTTAAATTTCTTTCCAAGGAGAACCTACTGGACCCATTGATTCTAATAGGTTCCTTACCTGATAAGAATCACTGAGATTGTCTTCTTAGGACCATTAGCACATCTTTCCATAGATGATATGTGTTTTATCCTGTGTTTTTGGCTAGATTGTTAATTAGAACCAACACCAGACTAAAAAGATTTTATCACTTAATTATAAGGATCAATCATTGTTATGATAATCTGGTACTGGTGAGTTTTCAATATTACGTACACAATTTAAGTGGTTCTGGTTACATGCATATACATAGATGGTATATACAGTTGCTTGTGTTCTATTGGAAAAGAAAAGTCATCTTTTAATAAGAAACAGTCTTGTTCAATTCAAGTAAGACAATTTCCTGAATCCTTAAGGAAATGTACTAATGAACATTGAAAAATGAAAAGCTGACAGTTAAAAAAAAAACTATAGTTACTTCGGTGACAGTCTCTGATGAAGTTTGAATGTGGCAGAGAGGTTTAATTTTTCAGAATAATGGTTCGCATGGATAATTCATAATAAGTTTAACAATTCAAGGCTCAAAGCTGTTAAATAATTGCAACTGGATTGCCAATTGGCTTTACTCAAATCTAAAAGGGACCTTTAATGTACTTAATATTTTGTTGAAACATAATTCAGTCTCAATGACTTTGAAAGGGACATTAATAGTTTTCTGAAAATATAACCTTGAAAATTAAATCCATTATACATTTCCAAGATTATGGATGAAACTACTCTGTCAAATAAGTCATTACATTAGCATAATGAGGTATGAGGGGGAGATATAAGTGAGAAACAGCAAGTAAAAGGTACTTTGTACCACAATTTGCTTACATTTAACCAAAATGACCTTTAAAAGTAGAGCTGAAGGGCCAGGTTTATCATCACTTTTCTAGCCTTCAAGCAATATATTTCTATTTAGCAGAACAATTTGCTAAAAATTGCTGCAATAGAATTATGCTTGGTCCGGCTTTCTGCCTGCAATACACAGGGTTTGAGTAGAAGCAAGCTCTAAGAACAGCTGTTACCCAGCCATCACATCCCTGAAGCAAAACACCTGACGTGTTCTCTGCTATCACTTCCCTTCTAAAAAGCAAGCAAATCAAAAGGCAGACAAGTCATTAAGCACTTTTCCTGGAACATATATATGCTGAAGAAGAAAACAGCAAAATGTTAAAGTGCTTAAGAAGTACCATGGTGTCTTTGCATCTGTCATACTGAAGCTGGCAAATGTCAACTTGCCTGCTCATTCATCTTTGGATGTGAGGTTTAAGTGTTTGCCTAAAGAAGAGTATGCATGCAAAAATCACAAGAAAAAATATTTGACTGAAGGTAATAGAGTGAAGTTTTCAGGTGCATTTCTTCAGTTCCTGTATTCAAATCTGAATTTTTTTTCCCCCTAACCACCTAGATATCCTTGACTTGAGAAATTCTCTTCAGCTCAAAGACAGCTGAGGGAAATATTGTCCAGCGGAATGTTTGACCCATGGCAGGCATTACTAAGTATTTGTTGAGTGAATATTGAATGTCTGAGTACTGATTAGCTTGAAAAGTACGGCCTTTATATTTGCATATGGCATTGGTTAAGCAAGTGATTGACAGATTCCTCTTGGGCAATGAGGCAAAATTCTTTTAAGATTTCTTCATTCTATAGAAATGGTGTTAGTTGTGTCTTTTCCCCTGTTTGATAGCTTTGGTGGGCTGTGGTTGTCAAAGCATCAGTTTCCTTGCTATGTCAGTGACTTTTAAAAGGAGACCAAATTGAAACTGATTCAGCACGCCGCAGTGGTGTTGATGATAGGGATAAAAGAGACCGAGTGAAGCTGTTCTCCTTGACCTTTACTGGGAGATTTTTCAGTTGAGAGGTAATCACTATAGGAAGCAATATTATCTAAGTCCACCAAAAGCTCACATACTCCAGGTGGCAGGACACCACATTGTTCACAAGCACATTGCAACAATATGGGGTAGGAAGTTCACATTCTAATTTAATTTGTCCAGGAATTCAATATTGGTCCTGAGGAGGTGAATTAAAAGAGCTAGAGGCAAACTTAAAAAATCCAGTACAGACTGAGTGAGGATACATGCCCCTCAGGATCTAATCGCGTATGTAATTCAAAGGAGTTGTCACCAGATGCCATTCTTTTCACTAGATAGTACATGGTTCACTAGTCTGAATGGCTTCAGTAATAAAATGAGAGTGATAATTCCATAAACTATAAAAATGCAGCTATTTATATACTACAGTAAACAATAATGATGAAATGAAATAATGCAAAGAGTAAGATTTTAAAATTATATGACACTTAATATGCCTTTATACTCTAAGTAGTTGCACTTAACTCTGTCATTGCACTCCATTGTGGGTTTGATCAAACAATATTTTAATAGTCATTGAACTACATAATTGGTTTTAATTCTTTAAAAGAGTACTTCTAAAGTGGCCCATATCATAAACTCCTCTTGTTTTCATGCACACTTCTCTGAACATTCTTTGATGGAAGAGGGAAGACACAGAGAATAAGAAAGAAACTGATATGGCCTGTGGTCCTTTCTACCTGTTTAACACTTTGTAACCTGGTGAATTCATTGGGCTATTTCATTCATCCATATAAGTATTTGCTGTGTTGTAATAGAAAAAAAAAGTTTAAGAACTTCCTAATGCTTTACACACCCATTGTCTCTAAGCTATTATGTTCAGTCAAATAGTGGACAGTGCCAAGTTCACTTTGGAAGAAGTAAAGCATTAGTCATTCAGTTGTGTCTGATTCTTTGTAACCCCATGGACTGGAGCCTGCCAGGCTTCCCTGGAGCCTGGAATTCTCCAGGCAAGAACACTGGAGTGGGTAGCACACCCTTCTCCAGGGGATCTTCCTGATCCAGGGATTGAACCCAGGTTTCCCACATTGCGAGCAGATTCTTTACCGTCTGAGCCACCAGGGAAGCCCGAAGTATACTGAAGTGGGTAGCCATTCCCTTCTCTAGGGGATCTTCCAGGCATTATAGCCTGAATTTAATGATGATTTTTTTGAACTACTATTAAACAAACACAGATGTTATGAATTAACCTGTTGCTTTCTAAAAATTTATTTGTTCCATTTTACAGTGGTCTAGTGTTTTCAATTACTCAATCACTTTTTAAACTAGCATGATGATGACAGGAAGTGAATACTATTACACTAGTTTTTGGCTGAAAAACCTGAGACTTAGATTTATCCAAGTTCACAACCAACTAATAGACTTGGTATTGAAATACACTTCTATGTGCATTATGGAGGCCAAGTCATTTCAATAATCACAATGTCAGAAATAAAATGTCATTTGAAATTTTCTGATTACTTCCTTAAAACTATAAAACCAAAATATAAATCTTGAGCATTTTCTATTCATTAAGAGTAAGTAAAAACAGGCAGAAAATTGGGAGTTACCCATGGTACATTTGTGTCCCTTCTTTTCTCACATATATGTAAGATCTCCTATGACTTCCTGTTTTATCTGCAAGTCCCAAAATGTGTTATTTATAATGGAGGCTCATCTTTTCTTTAGATCTAGTAGATTGTGCTAGCATTTAGATTGACTATAACTGACAACTGTTAAAAACCTAAAAATGTTCAATTATTTTTTCTTGAAGTTTATATACATTTATCTGAACATTATTCAATCTTGCATTATAGAGCAGTCCAAAATGAAAGACTGCTTTGCTAATTTACTTATTTTCACCCACAACCAGGTGATCAATTATTTTTGCATAACAGTTTACAATTATGCTAAGAGAAGAAATAAAGTAGGTTCACATGCTTCAAAAGTTCTATAAGCAGAGCTAAAATTATCTCTTCTAACTCCTTCATGGGTATTAAGCTGATCCAGTATTATACCCACAAAGGTTCTAAGAGGATATAACTTGTTAGACATCTAGAAAAAATTCACGAAGAGATCAATAGAAACTTAAAATAATGATATGGTATATTCTCTTTATTACACTAAAGATATAGATTTAGTAAAGGTTTACCTCTTAGTGGCAGAGAAAAGTAGTGAAAAAAAGGCAATTTAAAAAGTCCTCAAAATACATCTGAGCAAATCTTGAACAAACTATAGCTCGCCAACTTAGAAACATTTTATGTTTAGAAATCTGGAAACCATTCTAACAAAATGTAAAAAGTTGTATGCTTACATCTTTAAGAAATTTTTAAAATTTTTATTTGCATAACTTTTCAAATTAATTCAATTTTAAACTTTATGGATATGTCTAAATATCAATAGTCCAGTTTTGCTTTAGTGATAGGCAATAAATCTGATCACCTAAATCTCTAAGGTTAAATTTAAGTTCCATTAGAAGCATTTTTCATTAGATTTAATTTCGATTTTATTTTGCTTTTATTGCAAATTGAAAAAAATCGAAACAAATATATTCAGAAAAGAAAAATTATGACATACAAATTGCTTTAAAGTTCTGCTCCTGCTTTTGGTCTGGTTCAACTTTAAAATAAAACCAGCACTCACACACACACACAAATATGAAAATTTCTTGCTTTTTAAATGAAAATTCTCATTAACAAGGAATGAAGGAGTTATATTGGGAAACCATCTGAGGTTCCCTTGTCTTTTAAACAGGAATCTTAAAAACAAATACCATATACATTTCAAACTTTGAAAATATCTTGTTTAAATTTTTAAATTAAAATATCATTAAATAAATTATCTTTGCTCAGAACAGCTTCACAGGTGGCACAGTGGTAAAAGAATCTGCCTGTCAGTGCAGGAGATGCAAGAGTTATGGCTTTGATCCCTGAGTCAAGTATAGCCCCTGGAGGAGGAAATGGCAACTCACTCCAGTATTCTTGTTGGGAAAATTCCATGGACAGAGGAGCCTGGCAGGCTGCAGTCCATGGGGTTACAAAGAGTTGGACACAACTGAGCACACACACATACCATACTGCAAGAGTGTTATCACGAAAATGCAGGAAGAACTAGCACAGATGAACTGCTACTACAAGCCTGACTACAATATAATGAGCAACTGTCACCTTTCCATTATATAACTATGCAACAAAAAGACTGGTTGACTGAAATACACTTATGAATTACATAATTTCACCTGTGAAAACAAGGGAGCAAAGAAGTAGTTGCTCATCCAAACCTATAACATGGATTTATTTTCATTATATGATCCCTGAAAATCTGTGGTAGAAAATGCCCCACCAAACTATTTCAAATGGTATATATATTTTAATTGACTCATGTAAAGGTAGAGAATTATTAGATAAGACTTTTTAACTGAAAGGTGATACAAATAATATAAATAAAAGTAATTATCACCAATAGAATATAGCTGAAATATGATAAAATCTTCCAAGAGAGACTTTTCTTGGTTTTCACTATATTTTCTTAATTTCATTAGCTGATATATTTTGTAAAAACTTCAGTTCATTCGCTCAGTCATGTCTGACTCTTTGAGACCCCACGGACTGCAGCACGCCAGGCTTCCCTGTCCATCACCAACTCCTAGAGCTTGCTCAAACTCATGATGCCATCCAACCATCTCATCCTCTGTTGTCCCCTTCTCCTCCTGCCTTCAATCTTTCCCAGCGTCAGGGTCTTTTCAAATGAATCAGTTCTTTGCATCAGGTAGCTAAACTATTGAAGTTTCAGCTTTAGCATCAGTCCTTCCAAGGAATATTCAGAACTGATTTCCTTTAGGATGGACTGGTTGGATCTCCCTGCTGTCCAAAGGACTCTCAAGAGTCTTCTCCAACATCACAGTTCAAAAGCATCAATTCTTTGGTGCTCAGCTTTCTTTATAGTCCAACTCTCACATCCATACATGACCACTGGAAAAACCATAGTTTTGACTAGACAGACATTTGCAAAAACTTAAGTCATATTTAATTTTTTGTGTTTGGGTATGTGATAAGATGAAATAAACACATTCTATCCTTTCTCTCCCACCAAACGCAATTATAAAACCTGGATTGGATGCATGTAGTAGCTGTCTGAGAACACTGAAAGGTAAATAGTAGCAGGCACGCTGGGAAAATCAGAGTTCAAAGCAACATCAAATCAGCAGCAAGTTCACCATTTTTTCCCCCCCGCTTGAGTAATCTCCAGCCTGAACACACTGCAGTAGGAAACCCAGAAGTGGCACTCAGGTACAGACGAAGAGCTCTTGGAAAAGCACTCTTATTTTGGTTCAGGATGTGAGAAAAGGAGCTCTTAACACTGAAAAAGGTGAGAAATCCACCTCACCCTTAACTTAATTATTTTCTCCACTTTCTCATGCTCTAATCCCCAGGCAATTTGCTGAGTATGGTAGGAGAATGGTCAGTGGAAAATCACAGGAGGCGAAACGCGGAGAAAGGGGAACTTTACTCTTTGACTTGGGCTCAGAAACAAACCTACATGGCTTTTTTCCTTGCCCTGTTTTCTAATGGCTTGCTTCAGACATGGTGCAGCCATAGACCTGTGTGACAGAGTGGGCAAACAGAACTCCAGCTCTATTTCTGAAGGAAAGTAAAACAGATCCCCAGGGAAACATAAAACACCCAAGGAGAGCATTAAAAGGGAGGAGGTTGGCAATGAACGCCATAACATTGTCTACAAACTCCTGGGTGGAACTTGAATGGATCTGATCCTAATCAATAAACCTAAGCTATTAACAATTCTAAATCTGAGTGTATATATCAGCTTCAAATATATATATAAAGCAAAAAGCTACCATTTAAAAAATAATAATATCCAACAACCACAAAGTATACATTCTTTTCAAGTGCATGAGACAGCAAGATAGACCATATCCAGCATCATAAAAAATAATAATTCTAAAAGAATAGAAATAATATGCGTGTCTGTGACCATTACAGAGTTAAACTAGAAAGCAATAACATAAAAATGATAAGAAAATAGTCAATACTTTGGAAATTCATCAACACAATTCTGCATAATCCCTGGGGTTAAAGAGAAAATCTCAAGCAAAAATAAGGAAGTATTTTGAATTAAACAAAAAATGAAAATGCAACATATCAAAATTTGTGGAATGCAACTAAAGCAATGCATAAAGAGAAATTTATAATAGTAATTGTTTAGGAGAGAAGATTTCAAGTCAATAATGTGAGCTTCTATTTAGAATAAAGGTGAAAAAGAACAAAATGAATCCAGATTAGCAGGAGAGGAAATAACAAAGATAAGAGATCACTGAAATTGAAAATAGATTTACACTAATGAAAAAACAATGAACCAAACTCTGCTTCTTTGTAAAGATAATTCAAGTAATAAACCTCTAGCAAAGATTAACAAAGAAAGAGACAAATCACCAATGTCAGCAATGAAAGGAGTGTTACACTAGATTGTGAAAATATTTAAAGGATAACAAGGGAATGTGTACAACTTTAGGCACATACATTGGGCAACTCAGATCAAATAGATCTTTTCTTATCAAGAGAAATTCTATAGCTATTACAGAAATATAATTTGCAAACTATTCCTAAAGAGAAATCACCAACTCAGATGATTTCCCTGGCAAAATGAACCAACTATTTAAGAAGACATTGTTTCTACACAACATCATTAATCACTAGAGGGTTACAATTAAGGCCATGATGAGATATACTATGTATCTTTTAGTGTAGATAAAGTAAAAAAAAAAAATACTAACCATACCAAATATCAGGATGGCTATGGAGCAAATCAGCTTATCACCCATAACTGAAGAGAATGCAAAATGATACAGCTACAGAAAGCAATATGGCAGTTGCTTAAATGTACATTTACTAAATAACTCAGCAGCATCACTACTATTTAATCTAGAGAAATAATAACATGATCACTTTAAAAAGTACATAAATGTCTATAGAAGCTCTACCCATAATTATCAAACTCAACAACTAAAAACAACAAAAACTCAACTATTGATACAGACAAAACTTGAGTGAATATAAGGCATGCTGATTGGAAGAAATCAGTTTCAAGTGTTTAGGTGATATATGAATACAATTTGATTCGATTTACATGCCACTAGTGAATAGATCAAGTATTTTATAGATAGAGAATCTATAAACAGAGAATCTATCCATGAGATAATTGTGTGTGTGTCGAGTGGGGAGGGGTGTGTATGTGTGACCATAAATGGATAATTAAAGCTAGCTTTTGGAGTTATGAAGCCATTTGGTGTCCTAATTTTAGAGTTACACCAAAAAAACAGTGAACTTCACTATATGAATACTAACACATAAAATTAAAAGAAAACCAGTGCCTGCAAGGTACAGTATACTGAAAACACATTCTTGAATACATTTTAGACTACTCTAGATATATCAGGACTTAAGATACAAAAGAAGTTTATTTTCTGTTTCACATAGGCAAATACATATGAGATCATGGTTGAAATTATTGCAGATAAATCTCAAATTAATATTTGAAGAGTAATACCAATATTTAATCAATCCTAGAGAAAGAGGATTCTATACTATTGTCTTTCTTTGTCCCTCTTCCTCATATCCTGACTTATAAACCTGAAGCTGAGATACAGATACATTATCAGTAGGTTTTGCAATTTGATTCTACCTCTTTATAGCCTGGGACTGCTCCTTACCAAGGCCATGGAGCATATTCATATGAACTTTTCTCAAAGGTATGTGTGAATCAGCAGCATTTAAAGAGCTTGTTGGGACATGTAGGAATGGCAAATGTGAGGTTTATTCCTATGATAGATTTCATTTAATTTTGTATTATATTACTCAATTGTATTAATGTGAAACTTTTGATTTGTCTAAGTCTTGATCCTTACCTTAATTTTAATTATTTTGAGAACAGGAATTATGTAAACATTTCTAACAACACAATTATATGCCATGTAGACATTAAAAAACATTGAAAGTAAGTAAAGGTGAAATACTTTTCTGAAATATTGGAGGAGAATTCAGCATATTTCTTATGCTGGGATCAATATAATGTGGGAATTTCCAGCACAGGGATCTGTGTGGTTGTTTCCTATTTTCATTGCAATAACACTTAAGGATAAAAGACAAATAAAATAGCACTTGAATTGCTTGTTTTTATGAGTATCATAGTAAAGAATTATGAAGTGAATAAATGTTCCAATCTGGTTCTTTGATGTGAAGCCGGTTTGTGTTATTCCAAGAACTCTAAGAAGTCAGAATATATATATAATGTGCCAAGGGGCTAAAATCAAAATGGCAGTCTCTGTTTATAATTACCAGAAGACATCTTAGTATCAATAATGTGAAGAGGAAATAATATAATTATTAACATAATGTTAATATAATGATTTCATTTAAATAGCAAGAATAGCATAAATGTTTAATGTCTTTTTCCCTAAAACTTTTTTTTTTTCCTTCAAACTCTTCTCATCTTGGCAGACCTCTGTTTCCAGACTTCTATTCCAAAAGTGTCAAGGGTCTTGACAAAAAGTATGTGTTGAAATGCAGGGTTCAGTTTCAAATAATATAAACCAAAATATATGGGTACTGGTTTTGCTTCATATTCCCAAGGACATTTTTCTGTTCTTTTCTGCCCTCATTTGAGGTCAGAAATTCTAATTTTAATGCTGTCTTTCACTCTTGCTTCCCATTTGGTTGAGTCAATGGGATATACCATTAGGAGATCATAGGGAGAAAGGGAAGAACATTTGGTCCTTACTTACGCCCATTTCCCACCCATTCACTGACCACTATTTGGTAGAGGTGTGTTCCTTTATTTGCAGTCAGAGCTCCTACGGCAACTTTTTCCTAGTTCTAGTTATGTTTCTTTGTGTCCTGATTCATACAAAGCTAGAGATGATCATGGTTTCCCATTCCTTTTTGTCACTGTTTTTCATATTATCTATTGATTATTCTGTTCTTGGCTACACCATGGTAAATAGTTTTCTTTACATCCACTCAATATTTCAAGTGTTTTTATGCCCAAAGTTCAAATGGAATAGAGTGTCATCTCTACCCTGTTTAATGATTTCTTTCTTCATACTTTAAAACTACATTGTCTTAAGTGAAATGTATTTTATTTTGAAGTATGATACATATATAGGTGTGTTGCATATGCTATTATTTGGTGTTTTGGATCTATTTAATGGGTAAATTATTGCAACAGAACTTGAAGATACTTCTATGTAGCAATAAATGGCTTTACTTGAATTGCTGGCATTTTCTTTTACACTGGGATAAAACTGACCTTTCCTCAAAGCTTTCTCCAATGGATGACATTATGAAGAAAGGCATCTTCAACCTCAAAAGGGCACTGTTTGGTCTGGTCTTCTTTCAAAGAGTAGAGAGTCCAAGATGAAAGCAAACCTGGCGCTTTTACCACAGTCAACTGGGGGAAGATGTCATTTAATCTACTGGATAATAGTGGGAATAAGTGCCAGAGTCATTTCCTAGAATTAATGAGAAAATGGCACGCAGGCACCACAAGTTCCTCTCTATTTTATATTGCTTAATTGGCATACATGTTTATCTGGGGGACTTTAAAAAGAAACTTGGCAATAGATATATGACCACATCAAAAGACTGGAGTTTGGATTGCTTACTCTTCTATGAGAATTAAAGCTGGCAAAGTACGTGGTTTATTTTAATGCAATTAGTTGCAGCTCAACAAAGAAAATAAACCTTCCTTTATATCTTTCCAGTTTTGTGTGTTCTCCTGCTAATGAGCCTCAAAGACTAACCACTACCCTCAGGGTACTAACATAAATATTTAATTTATGTTATTAATTAAACTGCTTAATTTAAATAACATTTAAATTCTGCATGAAGCATACAATAATATTCTTCAGAGTGTGACCTTAATGTGATTTTTGAACATATTTTCTTATCAAAGTGGCATCTATTTACTAAGGAAAATATGTAACATTATTGATGCTCAGCTGGTCAGTAAAAATCAGGTGTAACTTTGCAGAGAAATACATAATATAGCATTATAAATTTATATTCTTATATATGTACAAATATTCAAGATGGGTGGTTTATTCTCTTGGCATAAGTATAATTATTTAACTCTAAGCATATTCGAGGATATTTTTTTTAAAAAGGCAAGAAAAATTTAAATAATTATCAACAAATTTTCTTTAATGGTCAAAGTTTCTCTGCTATATATCTAACCAGGCTAATTAAACTCATAAATATGAGACTGGAATAGTAATACTACTGGTTGAATCCTGTGCTGAGTTTGATTAAAAGGTTCTGTCAGAGACTAACCTTCACATATTAAGCTGGGGACAGCCTTTCAAAGAAATGATAGCGATAAGGCTTTGAGAGAGAGAGACAACACTAGAATAAAAGTTCAACATGCCCCAAAGGATTTTTCAGTGCATGATGACTGGAGGCCTAAAAGCTAATAAAAGATAAACTTTCAACAAAAGTACTGTCAAAAAAAAAAAAGTGACTAAGAAATAGCCCCAAGAAAGAAAACTTGGACAAGCTATTTTTACAGCAATACCAAAAGAAAGATTAAAATGAAGATACATTTAACTATCATTCAATTTCCTGCTTTTTTAAATGCATTTCCTAGAACTGACCTTTACAAAGTTTATTTCTAGTTTTTGGCAAAAACAGAAGAATGAAAGATCACTGATAGAGCTATCTTAATCCTGCAGTCTTTTGTGAAGGGGGAAATAACGAGGAAAGTTTTTTTATACCATATTTGGAAAACAAATATTTATGAAGCCATGGAGAAGAGTAGGAGGGCTGATTTTTCTCTCTCTCAGTACACCCAGGACGGGTCAGGCCTGAGACTAGGAAGGAAGGGGCTGCTGGGCTGTCTCATCCCTGTACACCTGATAGAAAAATCAACATCTAGCTCAGCGTGCAGGAGGCCTGAATGGATTGGAAAACATTTCTCTGATTCTGAGTCTGGGAAATAACGAGTTCCACTGGTAGCTCAGACAGTAAAGAATCTGCCTGCAATGCAGGAGACCTGGGCTCACTCCCTGGGTTGGGAAAATCCCCTGGAGATGGGCGTGGCAACCCACTCCAGAATTCTTGCCTGGAGAATTCTATGGATAGAAGAGCCTGGCAGGCTAGGTCTATAGTCCATGGGGTCACAAGAATCAGACACAACTGAGTGACTTTGTTTCACTTTCACTGGAGAAGGACGTGTACTGTGCTATTAGAATGGAGGAACAGACAGGAGATAGGAAAAGTGTTTGAGGAAGACTGGTCTGCCGTTCTCAGATGAGTAAGAATCAACACTAGAAATGGGAGGGAGTCAGCTCAGGTTCATGGGTGTGTGACCAGTGCAGTCATACAAAGCCCCGTGCTTAGAGGATCCCATGATTGGTTTAATGTTCTACTTGCTCTATCTTGAAATTCTTAAAACTCTGAATAAAAGGCTCTGAGTTTTTATTTTGCACTTGGCTCTACAAGTTGTGAGGCAGTTCCTGTGAGGGGAGGGGTTGTAAACTTTGGGTAGTTTATCGTATCTTAAGCATCTCTAACAGTTTAAGAAGCCTTTCCTTCCTCCTCTCAAGATACATGCTGCTCTGAACCCCAGGAAATTGAAAGACTATCACCTTAATCACCTACTCATGTCTCTTCCTCCATACTTCACTCAAAGCTCCAGCACATACTTAGTTCTGCCAAGTATATAGAAGTTATAACTTCTGATGTATCAGGGATACATCAGAAGTTATAAGCTTTAGGCATTTCCAACTGAACTGAAGACCTTTGCCATTTGTCTTTTCTTTATCACATTGCAGTGAGCATGTGATGAGAATGTGATAAATCACATCTACAATGGAAAGTCACATTCCTTTTAAAGCTAAATGAGAAAAGATGCAATCAATAAGAAATTCTTGATCCCCAAAGGCTGTTCAGTAGTGTAATAAGTGCTATGTCTACTTGTTTATTCTCCTTTTTACTATAGCCCTTTTCCCATGAAGTTTTTTTATAGATCCATAAAGATCCCAATAGGCAATGAGACCATATAGTACATTAGATAAGATAAACTCTAAGCTAGGGGACTTGAGTACAATTCTTCAAGTCAGTACTTCTTGTGTAACTTTAAGGAAATACTCAAACCGAGTGTCTATGCTTCTTTCCTGCAGATATCAAAGAGAACAAATGCAGTAATCCATTGACTGCATTCAAAAATGTGGTTATGTTTTATCTGCTCTTATTATTCTCCTTATTATGGCAATTTCACATAGGAGCTCTGCATGCTCTTGATGCCCAAGAACAAAACAAAATATGCCTACCCATAAAATACTCAACCTCTGATGAGAATTAGAATGGGAAACATCACAATTCTTAGCAGCTTATTACAATATTAAAGACAACTATATATCTTGAACTTATTAGTAGATTCAGGCCCAGAAATTGAAGAGTTATAGTTTGACTGTAAAGTTAATTCATAGGCCTCTGCAAGAGAAAAAAAAAAATGTCTCTTTCACCACTCTGTGGCCTATAATTGATTGTAATTACCAGTTTGCATAGGACTGTATTGGTAGGAGGGTCAAAGATTACAAAGAACTTTCCCATTGCTCAGTGGCTAATGGGACACAGCTGCAAGGGAAATAAAACAGTATAATTACACTTTAGTCTCTTTTGTTCCTTTCTTTAAGCAACATAGTTACAATTTTCACGTCACTAAGAAATCCATCTTCATATGCTATAGGTAGTCTTTATGATGTAATCTTATTGATCTTGGGTGCTGACTAGTTTCCCCCATCTTTTTATTGATTAAAATCTGACTTTAGCTAACTGTTACTTGATTGGGAGATGTTCTTTAAGTACATTAAAATTCAAGAGATTACAAAAAAGATAAAGGAAAATTTTAGCATATTCTCCCTTTTCTTCACTGTTCATGCAAATTGCATCTAGTTTTCACATTTTTATGATTTACAAAATGAAGGGCAAAAGGCTTATTATTCAGTGGTACCCAGTTCCAAGCGTTGTCTAAATATCTTCACTTTACAGGTCTAGCAGTTATAGGCAGGCTGATATCTCTGAAGAATAAGACAACACTTTGGTGAAATTTAAGTGCCTTTTGTGACATTTTTATCTGATAATTTAGCCTATTCTCTTTTTCTTTGATTCAGCCCTAATCTCCATTCCTTAGGAATACATGGGTTTTATCATGCCTCTTGCTTTCTTAAAGTCCCAATAAGATCATCTCTGGTTTCCCATTAACTTGCTTTTTCAATACTTTGCAAATTTTCCTCTACCTTTTCTAAATCAAAATGTGTGTGATCCTCTTCTCAGCTAGTTTTCCACTGTACCTAATCACATTAAAAATAGGCATCTCTTAGAATTAACAGGGTGTTTGGTCAAATGACGTGGGGGTTTCATAAGTGAAATAAGCAGAGTCCTCTCTTAACATAGACAACCACTGCAGATGAAAGATGCCATCAGAATATTATTAATACCCACAGGGATCCGATAGTTCCCGTACTCCGGGCCTGCACTCCTTCCACTTTTCTCTTCAATGAGCATGCTCTTGACCCTCACTCAACTACTTCTTTCAAGGTCATCCCTAAAATGTTGTCATTTCCAGTAGCGGCAAGCTCTTCAAAATTTCAATTTTCCAGCTTCCAACACTTCTACCACTTCTAAACTTTTTCTCTCATGTGCTCTTGTACTCCCATGCCAGCAACCCTTCTTCACTAGACCCTGCCTGCCATCGTTCCTGTCACTATCGTCATCTCTCTCCTGTCTTTAATCCTTCCTTACTCTGCCACGCCAGCTTAAATTCCATGGTCTGTCATTGTAATCACATCCTTCTCTCTCGTTTCCTTGCACTGCTCTCATTTCCTTGTACTTCCTAGGCAAAACAAAAATGGTATTGAAATCAAATGTCCCTCCGATCCATACCGAAAGACTAAATTAAGTACAAAGCAGCTCATTTTGGGGGAAGAACACATAGTCATATAGCCTGATCTCACTCTAAATCTGTGACTGTTCATCTCAAATGTGCTATTAATAAGACTCAGTATTAGACTGCATTTCCCTGGTTGGTTCATTTTCCCTCTCCCCTGATTGCACATACCTTGATCCCTCTTCACATGTCATATTCTGCCCGCCATATAAATATAGAGTTAAGTGAAAGTGTTAGTTGCTCCACCGTGTCTGACTCTTTGTGACCCCATGGACTGTAGTCCACCAGGCTCCTGTGTCCATAGGCTTCTCCAGGCAGGAATATTGGAGTGGGTTGCCATGCCCTCCTCCATATAAATATGGTTGCCCTTAAATTCAGAAAATACAGCAGAGAATTTCCACATGCTGTAGGGACTATCAAAACGACCTCTCTACTTAAATCTCAGGTTGTACATTTTGCTTTCTTTCATTAGTATGAATTAATTTATTAATATGAGTTAAGCATTTGTGGCCCTAGCCATGGCCAAATACTTCACTTATTTACAAGATCCCATTTCTTCTCCCCTTTTAAGATGTAGTTCCTTTAATTCAACCCTCTCTTTTCCATATCATCAATTTTTACCTCTGTGATGAATCATCTTAATTTAATATGCAAACATATTTCTCCCATCATTAAAACAAATAAACATAGAGAAATAAAATGAAACACCTCTCCTCATTCCAAATCTTCTCCTATTTCACTTCTTTATTTACAGCAAAGCTCCTAAAATTTTTGCCTGGTCTTGAAGATTCAGTCCTGCAATTGTGTTTTCCACCTACTAAAAAGGAAGGATACTGAGATCCATGTTACTAAATCCTGCAGTTGTTAATCATTCCTCATCTTGTTGATGTTTCGGTAGCTTTTGCCTTAAATCAGTGCTTTTTTCTTCTTCATCTACACTTATTCTTTTGGTGATCTCATCCAGTTGAAGGCTTTAAGTGTAATTTATGTAGGCACATCTCCCAATTCACATTTCTAGCCTGGATTTTTACACTGAATTACAGATTTGCATTTTAACTTGTTATCCTACTGTCGTCTGAAGGTCTGTTAGATGTCTCATATATAACATATGCAGAACTAACTTTCAGATATCTCCCTTCATGTCTGTTCTATTTACTATCTTCGAAATTTAATAGGAACTCTGTCCTTCCAGTTGTAAGCCCCAAATCCCTTTTTTTTTTTCATGCTTCTCTTTATTCACAAGTCATATCCAATATGACTAAAAACTTACTGATTTTAGATTCAACATCTATGCAGAAGTGGATCAACTCTCAACAGCTCTGTTAGATTCCTAACTTTCCTGCCATCTTCCCTTGCCCTTACAGGATCAATGGCCAGGGCAGTGGCCAGAATGACCTTGCTGGAACTTGAAACAGATTACATCATTCTTCTGATCAAAACCCTCCAAGGCTTTCTATCTCATTTGGAGTGAAAGCAAATTCTTTACAACCTCCAAGGTTCACATTATCTGTCATCTCTCAGACCTCATCTCCTAACAGTCTCACCTATACTCATTCCATCTCAAATCTTGAACACAGAAGGCTGGTGCTTGCCTCAGAGCCTTTCCAGTTTGCACTAATTCTTCCTGGCATGTTCTCCTCCTAAATAATCATATGGGCCACTCTCTTACACTCTCAAATTTTTACTCAAATGCCATTTCCTCCAACATGTTTCCCTTATCACTATAATTACAATTGCCATCTTTTACTTTCTTTTCTCCTTCCTGGAATTATTTTCCTTGATAGTAATTCATAATTATATTCATTTAACATGCTATAATAAATATAAACTATTTGAAAATTATATGTACATATAAGAAAATGTGTATTTTAGAATATAAACTATTATCTCAGAACTATGTCTGACTTGAATCTAGAATTCAGACATACAGGAAGATGGTTGGATATGGAAGGTGGTTGAATATAAACTGGAAAAGGGCATTATATGTGGATCAAGGGAAGCTAAAAGGATTTCAGTTCATTTAGTCACCGAGTCTGAATTATGTTTTGGAGGACATAAAGAAGGAAACTTTCACTAATATGTTATTTTAGGAATAAGAACACTTATCTCTGCTAATACATCAATAGCTACGAAATGATGTAATGTGTCATCATTCTGGAAATGATTTACAGAAAATATATAGAAATGGCGATATTTAAACCATTTTAATTAGCTAGTGTGAAAGAGAGTTTTAGAAAGAGGCTTTTTTACATCCTTACATCATACCCTAGTTGAAGAAAAAGACAGAATAATTTAATTCTGATGGTGGCAGAGATAGGGAAAAGGGTATTCACTTCAGGGTATAGAACAGCCCCACAGAATCAATTACAGTTCCTTTTGCACTTTTCCCTTACACGTGAGTTGCTCCTCATCTTGGGTGGATCAGGCTCTACAGCTCAGAGGAAAGGAAGACCATTCTGTAAGGACACTGCGTGGCTAGCGCCACCCGCCCTGGATGCGGTTCTGCAGATGTCAGCACACTCAGTTTTCATAACTTGCCCGTATATTTCTGCATGTTTATACAGAATGGCAACTTGTTCTTTCTAACCAACTTTTCTGTGTTATTCGGCCAAATTCTAGCCATGATTTCTGCAAAGGCTCAACATCTCTGAGTAGTTATATATAGTAGTTTATATATATATAAACTACTCAAAGATGTTGACCCATTGTATACACACACACACACACACACACACACACACACACACACCTGTTTCACTAAAGTGAAATTGAGGGAATAGAATAGGTGGTAAGGGGACTGGGTTTCCTACAGTTAGCATCCTGCCTGGGACTTGGACTCCATGTTAAATCAATGCAAGTAATCATAGAATATTAAAATTAAAGGAATTTTGCAGGTCATCTTCTCCAGTATTTGAGTTCCAGAGAGGCGGAACAATGTTCAAGGTCAATGATGATTCATGTTCTCAAATCGCATAACTCAAAAATAATGGTCTATTTCCACTTAGACCTTATTTTTTGTTTCTGTCCCTAATAGATCTGACCTTGAGAGCCATAGAGCTTTTTTCTGGAAAGACTTGATATAGTTGTATAGTATTCTCCAATCAGAATATATAGTGTGTATAAAAAAGGTAGAGTATTCAGATTTAAGGGACTGCTTCATTGTATTAGTCTTCCATTGGAATCACAGAAGACACAGCAGATACGAGTTCGATATCTGGGTCGTGAAGATCCCCTGGAGAAGAAAATGGCAACCCACTCCAGTATTCCTGCCTGGGAGATCTCATGGAGAGAAGAGCCTGGTGGGTCACAGAGTCGGACACAACTTAGAGACTGAGCATGCACACACATGGTATTGGAATAGCAAACCATCCCAAGTCTTAGTGGCTTGCCACAGCAACCTTTTATTATATGTGCCTCTGTGGGTGAGTTGGGGCAAATCTGCTTCAGCAAGGGGCTCAGCTGGGCTTTTGGGGATATGCTCATCTCTTCCATATATCTCTTCAGTTGTTTTAGACCAGGAAGTATGAGGTGAAACTGAGCAGTATGAGGCCCATTGGACACAAAGCCTTTCTTCTGTGCCCCCCATTTATTATTTGTAGGAAAAAGGTTTCAGCCTCCTAGACCTTCCCCGAGTTCAAAAGGGCAGACTCAAACAGTTACTATGTAGAGGAGTGTTAGTGTTAATTGCTCAGTAGTGTCCCATTCTTTGTGATGCCATGGACTGTAGCCCACTAGGCTCCTTTGTCCTCCAGGCAAGAATACTGGAGTGGGTTGTCATGCCCTTCTCTAGGGAATTGTCTCAATCCAGGGATCAAACCCGGGTCTCCTGCATTACAGACAGATTCTTTACTATCTGAACCACCAGGGAACACTCAGTTAGAGGAGTAGGGGATGCAGAAACAAAGAAAGGCTGTCAAGGAACACTAGTTCAGGGATGGGGCAAGGTCCTGGTTCCTGCTCATGGCATATGCGTAGCAATCTAATATATATCTCTGAGTTCTTCTATAGGAACTAAGGTCCCCACACAGGTGGAGGATAGTAATTTCAGATTGAGTACAAGCAAGTGGACCCCAGACTGGTTGGAACTAGAAGGCTGATGACTAAGATTCCTCTTACCTTACCTTCAGCCAGTCAGAGGAAGGTCGTGTACCATGCAAATCTCTCCTCAAACCATCAGTAAGCCATCCATTCTCATCCCCCTTGCCCAGTCCTTGCAATAAAACTTTCTCTGCTCTAAACTTTGATGTTTCAGTTTGTCTGACCTCACTGTGTGTTAGGCACAGGAACTTGGGTCAGACAACAGAGGTCCATAGTCATCCTGTGGCCATTCTTATTTCAATTATATTTTTTCTCTTTCCCCTATTATATAATTTAAGTTAATTTTACAGCTAAAATAAATAGATCTATAATGTAATTTTAGAAAATGCATGCCTATCATATTGCCTACTAGAAGACTAGAACGTAAATTTTTTGGAAATCTACAAAAGCTTTAATATCACATTGAAAGGATATTTTAATTTTCTACTATGTCTTTTGTTCAGTATTTAACAAAGAATGATGCCTATTCTCTAAACGCTCATATCTTCCAATTTGATTACTTCATCTTTTTTTTTTTTTTCCTGAAGAAAATTACCCCTGGCTTTGCCTACCCTCATTCCTCATCTAGTTTTCTCAGAAAGCCTTTTACTAAATAGGATAGTGCATAGAATTAATGAGGCCATAATTGTATTAAACCTTCACATTGAAGAACAAAAAAAATCTATTCCACAGCTGCAGTTTGCATACCAAGACCCCAGCTTTTTGCGCTAATCACCCACACTTTTGCTTGTAAATCATGAATGGCTTAATTTTAACACAAACCCATCAAAACAAGTGCAGAAGCACATATTCCATTTAAAATAGATTAAAACTGTTGGCTATAGAACCAACTGACAGTGTATTTGTCATTCCTATGATCATCCCTTGCAACTTGTAATGGAAATTTACCTCACTCTAAATGCAGGAGTAATTTTCTACATGAACCACGGAGCATAATAAAAAGGGTTTTGTGGCCGATACTGTCAGTGTTCTGTACACATACCCTTGAATCCCTAGAACTTTTTTTTTTTTTTTTTTGGTCAGGTTTCTAGAACAGCTTTACCTTTGTCCACAGAGAGCTAAATTTGTCTGGAAATTTAAATATTCTTTTTTATTAAAATGGGCAGCTTTTAACCAATGCCTGAGGGGCATAAGGGTATAAATAATCCATACCTTCCCCCTCCGAGCAGACAGTTTGGAGATGAGGTCTGCACTGTTTCCACTAGTCATCTCTTGAACAGAGCCAGAGTTAAGTTGAGCATGACTTTGCTTGATACTGCAATCTTTTCAGCCTCTTCCCTTCCTGGTCCTACTTCCCTATTCCTCTATGAGAAATACACCTTCAGAATCCATTCTAAGGCATTCTCAACAATTCTTTTTGTCACATATCAGGTCCTATAACTTTTTCAGTTAGTAATACCTTTATTCCTTTATAGCAAGGCTATTTTTCCCAACTGGTATTGCTGCAGCTTGACCTACTTATTTAGCTTAATAGCCAGAGGAGGTGGATGGTAGATCTTGAGAAATAAAAGTATCAGTTTGCAAGGCATTCACCGCAGTTGAATCCTTTGTATGGTTCTCAGACATACTCTATCCTTGCTATCCTATAGCAGTTTATTTTAGCAGACCAAGAAGGTTCTTGGGTTCAGTGTTGTTTACTGAATCTTCTCTGATATGCCTCGCCCAAATCTCAGAGTTGTAGTCTTTCCCTATCTGGCCTGTGACTCCAGCATTGGAGACTTTGCTAAGGTTCCGAATTTGGCCCTTTGTGTAGTTCTGTTTCTCTGACCACAAAGCCTATGCTTGACATTATTGATCCAGTTACAGTAGTTGACTATGATTAGAATGACTCTTCAGGGATTTTGCTGGTCCAGTGGTTGAGAATCTGCCTTGCAATGCAAGGGATGTAGGTTCTATCCCCGGTCAGGTAACTAGGAATCCACAGGCCTTAGTTGCTCGGGTGCAACTAAGCCCAAGTGCCACAACTAGAGAGCCCACATGCTGTAACTACTGAGCCCACATACCACAACTAGAGTCTGTGCGCTGCAACAAAAGATTCACATGATGCAGCAAAGATCCTGCATGCCCCAACTGCAATGCAGCCAGAGAGAGAAAGAAAAAGAAAGAATGACTCTTCAAAGCTTGGAAAAAGTAATGGCTCATATAAGAGTGAAGCAATGCTAGGTGGGACTTCCCAGGTGGCGCTAGTGGTAAAGAACCCACCTGTCAATGCAGGAGACGAGACATAAGGGATGCTGGTTCAGTCCCTGGGTCGGGAAGATCCCCTGGAGGGGTCACGGTAACTCACTTCAATATTCTTGCCTGGAAAATCCCATGGATAGAGGAACCTGGCAGGCTGTGGTCCAAAGGGTTCCAAAGAGTTGGACATGGCTGAATCTGTTTAGCACGCACACAATGTTAGGTGAGGGAAATTAAATGAGAAATAAATATTAGATCAGATCAGATCAGATCAGTCACTCAGTCATGTCCGACTCTTTGCGACCCCATGAATCACAGCACGCCAGGCCTCCCTGTCCACCACCAACTCCCAGAGTTCACTGAGACTCACATCCATCAAGTCAGTGATGCCATCCAGCCATCTCATCCTCTGTCGTCCCCTTCTCCTCCTGCCCCCAATCCCTCCCAGCATCAGAGTCTTTTCCAACGAGTCAGCTCTTCGTATGAGGTGGCCAAAGTGCTGGAGTTTCAGCTTTAGCATCATTCCTTCCAAAGAAATCCCAGGGCTGATCTCCTTCAGAATGGACTGGTTGCATCTCCTTGCAGTCCAAGGGACTCTCAAGAGTCTTCTCCAACACCACAGTTCAAAAGCATCAATTCTTCAGCACTCAGCCTTCTTCACAGTCCAACTCTCACATCCATACATGACCAAAGGAAAAACCATAGCCTTGACTAGACGGACCTTTGTTGGCAAAGTAATGTCTCTGCTTTTGAATATGCTATCTAAGTTGGTCATAACTTTCCTTCCAAAGAGTAAGCGTCTTTTAATTTCATGGCTGCAATCACCATCCTCAGTGATTTTGGAGCCCAGAAAAATAAAGTCTGACACTGTTTTCACTGTTTCCCCATCTATTTGCCATGAAGTGATGGGACCGGATGCCATGATCTTCGTTTTCTGAATGTTGAACTTTAAGCCAACTTTTTCACTGTCCACTTTCACTTTCATCAAGAGGCTTTTTAGTTCCTCTTCACTTTCTGCCCTAAGGGTGGTGTCATTTGCATATCTGAGGTTATTGATATTTCTCCTGGCAATCTTAATTCCAGCTTGTGTTTCTTCTAGTCCAGAGTTTCTCATGATGTACTCTGCATATAAGTTAGATTACAAAATAAATGAGACACAGTATGAAATGTACAGTGTGGAAATAGTTAATAATAATGTAATACCTTTGTATGGTGACAGACAGTAACCAGATTTATCATGATCATTTTGCAATTATATAAATACCAAATCAGTATATTACTGCTGCTGCTAAGTCGCTTCAGTTGTGTCCGACTCTATGCGACCCGATAGACAGCAGCCCACCAGGCTCCCTCGTCACTGGAATTCTCCAGGCAAGAACACTGGAGTGGGTTGCCATTTCCTTCTCTAATGCATGAAAGTGAAAAGTGAAAGTGAAGTCCTCAGTCGTGTCTGACTGTTAGCGACCCCATGGACTGCAGCCCACCAGGCTCCTCCATCCATGGGATTTTCCAGGCAAGAGTACTGGCGTGGGGTGCCATTGCCTTCTCTGAATCAGTATATTTTGCACCAGGAATTAACATAGTATTATAGGTCAATTACACTTTACAAAGGAACAAACTCATAGAAAAATAGATCAGATTTGTGGTTATCAGAAATGAGGTCAGGTGGGGGAGGTGGGGGAATTGGACGAAGGTAATCAAAAAGTGCAAGCTTCCAGTTGTGATAAATAAGTATTAGGGATGTAATGTACAACATAATTAATATAATTAATACTGTTATATGTTATATGTGAAGTTGTTGAGGCAGGAAATTCTAAGAGTTTTTATCACAATAAATTTTGTTTTCCTTTTTTAAAATTTTGTGTCTATATGAGATGATGTATGTTCACTAAACTTATTGTGGTAACCATTTCATGATGTACAGAAATCAAATTATTGTGCTGTGCATCATAAACATATACAATCCTGTATGTCAGTTATAGCTCAGTAAAAGTGGAAGAAATAATAATTAAGCGGTATTGCCAGAAATGCCCTAGCAGAGTGTTTGGGAAGGAATATAAAATGACCTAAGAGAGGTGGCTATCCTAACTGTTGTCAGTTAAGAAAAACCCACTAACCTCAACCTCTTCCCTTAGTTCTTTTTTCTTCTAATCTCAGAAGACACTACCTTCACTAAGGCTATAAGGATCACTTTGATGGGGGAGGGGACACTGGCATTGTAAAGAAGCTCAGTGTGAGCTGTCCTCTACACAGAAAAGTTAATGATAGAGCTTGCATTTATGGAAATGGACTCTCTAATGACAATGAGTATAATAAGATACGAGACTAGCAGAGACTAAGCATTAAACTTTTAGGAAAAGGGGGCCACTGAATGGCTGTAATACAAACATAAGAGAATAACCTCTATGAAGTTGCAAGAAACAGAGCCCATGCAGTGAGAGGCAACGGGCACATGGATTGGAAAGGACCCTGTACTGCGATGTGTGTATGTAGTGACTCCTCCAATCTTTCCCCCAAAGGATTCATGGCCATTTACCTACACTGCTGGTTTAGATGTAGTGTCCCTGCCAGAACACATCAACAGGCCCTTGGGCACTTGGTATGCAAACTGATCTACAAATGTATGTTCTCTTTAATACATATACTATTTAGGAAAGAAAATCAGAAGTATCTTGAATTCATATGGAATGGAGAAGTACCCATAGACTTTTATTTGACCTCATTCTTTTCCAAGTGCAAATTCTCTTTCTGCTTTATTTTTCCCTTAATAATATTTCACTTTAATATGAATATTCATCTCAGAATCTGCTTCTGAGGAGCCTAACTTGAGACATGTGCCATTCCATTTGGGTCTTTTTATAAACTGACCTGAACCAACTTTGAAAGAAGTTGGGGCAATTATAAATAAGTGAAAAATGGAAAAGAATAAACATTTCCCCGTATGTCCTGGAATATTTCTGCTCACACATAATGTATTTGTTGTGGTCTTTTAAATGGAACATTGATGCCTTGGCTCTTCTTCTCCCATATAAAATGTCTCTAAAATCAGTCCCAGAGAACCAAGGAAATATCTCTTAATACCTTAGAATTGGAGGAAGCTTTCTTTTCCTGCATGGATGCAAACAAGGAAACACACAGAAAAATTTAAATTGTCTGTGAGTTCTTTTCAGAAGAATAAAATTCCCTAATTTAAAAGCAAGGCCATTGTTGCTTAATGAGTGAACCAATACTGCACCCGTGGGTGCTGCAGAGCCCTTCCAGCTTCACTTGTCAGTGCAGATATTAGCTGAGGATTTTTCTTTCTAAGGTCAAAGACAAAAGGCAAAAACACAAAGGGGGAAATGGCAACAGCTTGCCTGTGGTCCGCAATCATTGTTACTTTACTTGAGCAGGACCTCTCCCCCACAGTCCATTAGAAGTCAGCAGAGTGCTGACTTGGGACAAAGCTACTGGCCAAGAACCCAGGAAATGTGAATGGGCCCACTTTTTCCTCCGCATCATTTCCTTCCTTTGCATTCCCTTCATACAGCCTCAGAGACACGCAATTTCCTTTCATTTGACTTAGCAAAAAATATTCTAAAAGATAAAAGGCTATGTAAATGGCCTTGCTGAGGAAAATTGTTTGTTGTCTTATTTAGAGGCCTTTATAAAAATATACAAAGTATTTAGTTCCATACTGTCTTCCCTACATCCCTCAAAATACTAATATGCTGCATATTATAACTGCTGTTAACTGAAATCATTTAGCTGGGTGACTGCTGAGTATTAAAATAGGGTAGAAGTTTTACTGTTTTCTAGAAGTTCCAGGAACAAAATGGGGTTGCAGTCACTTTTATAAACTAAAGCGAGTTGTGAAGATTGGGCATTATCACATTGTGCCTGAATGTGCTCTCAGTGTTTTGGAATGACTTTGCTAGAATCTAAAGAATATTTTTCAAAGAGAAGGCATGCTTCTTTCTTTGGCTTTTGCGTTATTAGCTTCTTATGAACCTGTAGACCTGGCGTACTCAGACCTTCATGTCCTTGTTCATAGAATTTGTGGATACATTTCTACCAAATCAGACTTCAAGCTTGTACAAAAGGGATCACTCACTAATTCTGTGCCTTGATGATTTCTTTGGGGTTCAAAAGTAAAATGTGAAGATTTACCCAGACAGCAACGGCAGTAGTAAATCCACATTAAAGCCGTTTCATCCTTTTTCTTATAAAGAATCATTTTCCCACAGAAAAGAAAATCCCAGTGTATTTCTAGCCTAATGCACAAATGAATTTGGGTCATACTTCATATTTACTTGTGTTCAGAAATATGAAATACTGGTAATTGGACATGCGATTTTCTTTGACAGTAGTAATTCTAGCTTCCTGGGAACTATTTGTAACTATTTTATTCCACTGTAAAACTTAGAAGGAGAGATTTCATGATTTTATCTATTACGTTTGAGGATAACAGCAGAGGAAAAGTAAAAAACAAAGAACCCTTTATCAGTTGCTGATGCAACTTTGGCTACTGCCTTTGTCTAAGTGTTCATTGTGTTGTAACATAAGAAAGCAACCTCTAATATTTAATGAAGAGATATTAAAATATTTGGGTTTTATATCATGCAATGTTTACATTCCTAGTTCAGTTTTTGCTTATGGAAAGGAATATCCTTTGCATGCATTACCTTATTCTCATAACCTTGTATGGAAAGTAGTAACTTCCATATATCAGAAGTGTTCGTGGAAGGCATGCTAATCAGTCATGAAGCACAAACAAGGAAGACGCAGAGCATGTGACTGACTCAGCATCCCTCTCCCCAGAGCAATGCCCTGCTTCTCTGTGGGTTGGAGCATCTGCCTCCACCACCAAATGAGTAAAAATATCCAAGCAAAAACTCATCTTTGTTTTCCTTGCAGATTGCACAATTTATCTCCAATAGCACACACATTTATCGTCACCAAAGCTCAGTGGAATAATTATGAATATTTACTGAATAGACCATGCAAAGCCATATGCTGTGGTAGAAAGAATGTGGAAGAGATTCTGAAAACTGGCACCAATAATAAGACTGCAAAATCAGCCACTTTCAGCTGAGCAGTGTTTGGATATCGTATATGTAATGAGAGTGGCCTACAGCTGTAAATACAGTCCTGGATTTCCATGAGGCAGAATTAGTTTGATAGGGATTAGGAACTCCAAAATTTCTGTTGCAAGCCATTAGAATTTTTTAAAAAGAAGTTATTATAGGGAAGTGTTAATATAAGCTATGGCACTTTTTATATCACTCTATCTCTAATCTGCAGTGCTGAAGAATTTTTTAAAATCAGGAGTCTGTGGATGCAGTGGAGAAAAGTGAAATGAATCTCACTAAATTGCATTACTGTTAAGAAGTGCTGGCAAGCCACTGCAGGGTAGCATAGTAAAAAAATAATAATCAATTATATTTGCTTTGAATTTTCCAGTTTACAAAACACTTTTCTACATATATTCTCATTTGATTTTTAATAGTTGTTGTTAGATGTTATTATCCCCTTTCTACAGATAGTAAAATAGATTAACAGTGTTTACATGATTTGATCAAGATTACAAGGATGTAAGTAGCAAAATTGGGCAAGACATATCTCCCAAATTTTGTGCAGATTTGGAAAATGCACAGTAGATAAGATAAAAAAGAAATGAAGACTGTCAGAATCACTGACTTGTATTCAGTGTAAATCAAGGAGGCTAACCTGGAGGAGGTGCAGATGGCTAATGGGCACATGAGAAGATGCTTGGCATCACTCGTAATTAGAGAAGTGCAGGTCGAAGCAGCAGTGATGTGTTGTCTTGGACCTAGCAGAGTGGCTATCATCAAGGAGTCTACAGGTAACAGGTGTTCGAGAGCATGGAGGAGGGGCTCCTATACTGTTGGTGAGAATATGGATTGGTGCAGTCACTCTGGATGACAGTATGAGGGTTTCTTAAAGGGTTTACCATATGGTCCAGCATTTCTACTCCTCAGTACATATTCAGAAAAAATGACACTAGTTCAAAAGGATACATGCACTTCAGTGTTCATGGAGCACAGTTTGCAATGGTCAGGATGTAGAGGCAGCCCAAATGCCAACTGGCAGACAGATGGATAAAGAACTTGTTGGATATAGAAAGCGGCGGGGGGGGGGGGGGTAAATTAGGAGTTTGGGGTTAAACAAACTACTATGTATAAAATAGATAACCAATAAAGACTTATTGTATAGCATAGGGAACACTACTCAATATTTTATAACAACTTATAAGGGAAAGATTCTGAAAAGAATAAATAAATGTATGTGTCTATGTGCTTATTAAAAAGCAGAGACATCACTTTGCCAACAAAGGTCCATGCAGTCAAAGCTATGGTTTTTCCAGCAGTCATATATGGATGTGAGAGCTGGATCATAAAGAAGGGCTGAACGTTGAAGAACTGATGCTTTTGAATTGTGCTGGAGAAGAGTCTTGAGAGTCCCTTGGACAGCAAGGAACTCAAAGTAGTCGATCCTAAAGGAAATCAACCCTGAATATTCATTGGAAGGACTGATGATGAAGCTTCAATACTTTGGAATAAGTGGATTAAAATGGACTGGAATGGGTGAATTTAATTCAGATGACCATTATATCTACTATTGTGGGAAAGAATCCATTAGAAGAAATGCAGTAGCCCTCATAGTCACAAGAGAGTCTGAAATGCAGTACTTAGGTGCAATCACAAAATGACAAAATGATCTCAGTTTGTTTCCAAGGCAAACCATTCAACATCACAGTAATCCAAATCTACGCCCCAACCACTGATGCCAAAGAAACTAAAGTTAACCAGTTCTATGAAGATCTATAAGAACTTCTAGAGCTAACACCAAAAAAACCCCACAAACGTTCATTTTATCATTGGGGATTGGAATGAAAAATTAAGAACTCAAGAGATACCTGGAAGAACAGGCAGATTTGGACTTGGAGCACAAAATGAAGCAGGGCAGAGGCTAACAGTTTTGTCAAAAGAATGCACTGGTCATAGCAAACACCCTCCTCCAACAACACAAGAGACGACTCTACACATGGACATCACCAGATGGTCAACACTGAAATAAGATTAATTATATTCTTTGTAGCTGAAGACAGAGAAGCTCTATACAGTCAGCGAAAACAAGACATGGAGCTGACTGTGGCTCAGATCATCAGATCATTATTGCAAAATTCAGGCTTAAATTGAAGAAAGTAGGGAAAACCATGAGGCCATTCAGGTATGACCTAAATCAAATCCCTTATGATTATACTGGAGGTGACGAACAGATCAAAGGATTAGATTTCATAGACGAAGTGCTTGAAAAACTATGGATGGAATTATACTCTGTATAGGAGGCAGTGACCCAAACCATCCCAAACAAAAGGAAATGCAAGATGGCAAAGTGGTTGTGTGAGAAGGCTTTATAAATAGCTGAGGAAAGAAGAGAAGCAAAAAGCAAGAGAAAAGGGGAAACATATACCCAACTGAATGCAGAGATGAACAAGGAGATATAAGACCTTCTTAAAAGAATGATGCAAATAAGTAGAGAAAAACAATAGAATGGGAAAGACTTAGATATCTTTTTGAGAAAATTGGAGATATCAAGGGAACATTTCATGAAAGGATGGCCATGATAAAGGACAGAAACAGTAAGTACCTAACAGAAGCAGAAGAAATTAAGAAGAGGTGGCAAGACTATACAGAACTATACCAAAAAGGTCTTAATGATTCAGATAACCATGATGATGTGGTCACTCACCTAGAGCTAGACATCCTGGAGTGTGAAGTCAAGTGAGCCTTAGGAAGCATCACCATGAACAAAGCTAGTAGGGGTGATAGAATTCCAGTTGAGCTATTTCACATCCTAAAAGATGATGCTGTTAAAACAGTGTTGTTCTAAGATAAATTAAAAACAACAAAATGAATACCTGGAACCAGGCTCTTCCTTGGTGCAAAATCACACAGGGAAAATTACTTAATAAGAGGGGCACAATTTTCTCAGTTGCACTCATCCACTCTTACAAGTACAACTTCCATCAATTTAATTTCTGCCTCAAATGTGAAGGACCACCTACACCCTTGTATCTTGAATTGTCTTTGGAGGGCCTTGATTGTCTAACTGCTTAGGGAGACTCAACCAATAGGGTTAATTATTTACTACTCCAATCATTCAGAAAGAAAGAAGTGAATGGTGCCAAAATCTCACTAATTATAACTCCCTCCCAAAGCCTTCCTCAATAACTCAGTGTCTTAAAGTTCTTCATCAGCTTGTCTCTTAGACGTATTCTTAGCTCAAGATTCTCTCCTATAGCTTTCTGACTTCCTTAAACCCAAACCATAGGAGCCATGGTTGTGTTGCCAAACCCATTTCTGATACCACCTGAAGCATGCCATGTAATTATGGATTAAGAAGTAACAGCAAACTTACTCATACCCTTGATTTTTAGCACCTCATCTGATTAGCATGGTATGGAAAATCTTATCAAAAGTGTGGTGGCTACACAAGTCAAGAACATATGCACAGGATCTTAAAAATGCTTCTTAGCCCCTAGAATCTCAGATAAGGTCACATAGTCAAAAGCTAATTCTTATGTGTTACTGCTATTTTATACATATGCTAAGTCACTTCAGTCGTGTCCGACTCTGTGTGACCTCATAGCCAGCAGCCCACCAGGCTCCCCCGTCCCTGGGATTTTCCAAGCAAGAACACTGGAATGGGTTGCCATTTCCTTCTCCAATGCATGAAAGTGAAAAGTGAAAGTGAAGTCGCTCAGTCGTGTCCGACTCCCAGCGACCCCATGGATTGCAGCCTAACAGACTCCTCCGTCCATGGGATTTTCCAAGCAAGAGTACTGGAGTGGGGTGCCATTGCCCTCTCCGTTTTATACATATAAGTTACATCAACTGCCATTTTAGGGGAAGTATACAAACATTAGACTCACATTATCATTAGAAAGGCAAAACAAAGAAGATTCAACAGCCAGGTGACTTTGAGAATAAATTTCTGTTATCTTAAAACGTATTTGCCTAAGGATCCTTATTGCATAGCACAAATTTGACACTATTCTGCCTCTTGTTTATGACCTTAATTTTATCAATTAAACAACTGCTGGGCATATAGCAATAGCCTACTTAATAATTCATTGACTAAAGTAACCACGTTCTTTTTCTTATGAATTTCAAATATATCTGAACTATTCATTAATCTAAGAATTATGAGAAAACCTAAATAATTTTAAAACCCTAAGTAAAAATAATTTATTTAACTTCTTTTTTTATAACAGGAAGCACATTCTGTTTTATGTATATTGGCATATTAGCTATCCTCTTCTTTAAAAAAAGACAAAGCAAAACACTTCCAGTTTAAAAAAAGACAAATCCAAATTAAAAAAAAATTTAAATCCAAATTAAAAAAAAGTATATTCTTACATTTTTAACTAACTTTCTTAATGGACACTAACTTGCCTAACTAACTGTGTGGCAAGAAAGTAAGGGAAATTCTTAGAGGCCAAAAATAGACAAGAAAGTACAACTGCAAAGAACTAAATTAAGTTTGAAGTCCACTCTAGCCTTTTGTACATATGATCCTGGATCAGAGGTGTTCACACTGAAGTGGATGCTTCCAGATTGCACTAGGACTTTCCTGTCGATGTGGCACAGAAGCTTTACATTAAATTTCACATTAGCTTCCATCTGTGTTTTCCCCTAAAATTCATCTGTCTGAGCATATGCCTGTGGTCAAAGTTTGCAGCAGCATTTCTATTCCTAGTTTCCCCTCCTACCCTTCCTAATACTATTTTCTCACCCCCTACACTCCCCAAAAAAGTTAAAAATCAAAATTTTAGCCACCTCAATTGTATTGAATTACATTATTTATGTATAAAAATATCTAATATAAGTGTTAGTTGCTCAGTTGTGTCCGACTATTTGTGACCCCATGGATTCTAGCCTGCCAGGCTCCCTTGTCCATGGAATTCTCCAGACAAGAATACTGGAGTGGGTCACCATTCCCTTCTCCAGGGGATCTCCCTGACCCAGGGATCTAACCTGGGTCTTTTGCATTGCAGGCAGATTCTTTACTGTCTGAGCTACCAGGGAAGCCCTGGTAAAAAAATCTGAAGTGTTTAAAAAATAAATATAAAAGAAAGAGATGGAAAAATTAAAGTAAAAAGGAAATAAGGTTTCAAAAAACAAATATTTTAAAAGACTAATTCAAAATAATCTTTTCTTTATAGTCTCTATAATCAAAGAACTGCCTCAGCTGCTTATTTTGCATGCTTTCAAATGGAAGTCATCTTTTGTTGTATCAAAGTTATATCGTTGATTCCATAAATGTATATCAGAGATAAGTTTAGGTTAAACAATTATTGCAGCTTATAAGAAGACCATTTGCATTAAATTTTGCAATAATCATTGGACACTGAAAAATTCTTATGCATTATTTTTACTTGGATGCTTAACAGCTATCACTAGGCAACTAATAATATACCTAATTATTTATGCATTTCATGTACTTATTTGTTTTATGTTAATCTACTTGGAATATGTTGAGAATTATGTTGTAAACAATGTCCTTAACAATTATTAATGCTTGTTTTGTAAGCCCTAAATTTATTGGTAGACCATCTCCTCTCTCTTCATTTGCTGTTAATTTCCATTGAAGCTTATTTTATGCTAGCAATAAGTCACATTCATTCTGGAGTACATGAATTAATTTTTAAGAGACCTATCCATCTCATTAAGTAATACATTTCCAGTAAAATTTTATTTTTCATGTTTTAATCAATTGTGTACTATTAATAATTATATAGTGATTTAATACAAAGAAACCTTGTTAACATTTAGAGCTTTATAGGAATTGAAAAATCAATTTCAATTTATAAATATAATTTACTTGAGAAATATGATAGAGAGAGCCACAAAAAAAAGCTCATGCATAAAATATAGCATTATAGAATAAATTCCTTGTGTAGGAAATGTCATGCAAATATGATGAAGAAAGGCACTTGGTTGACTGAAAATAATCCAACATACTTAGGCCAGATTGCTTGGTTCATGAGCTAAATTGGATTTTTTCCTTCTCAGAAGGAGTGGTTATATTAAAAACCAGTTTCTAATGGGACCAGTGGCTTTTTACCATTGCAGTGGTCTACAATTTTCTGTTGGCCTCAAAACTTATGGTTAATGAGCACCAGGTATTCCAAATAGTTCTTGTAAAATGCTGATTCAAATTCAAACTTGTAGGTGTGCAGGATATTCACATGACTCTTCACTCATAAGACATCTCTCACATTTTTCATAGCTTTCAGGAGAAAAATGTAGGAGAATGTCCATTCACTGGAATACAATCCATAAAGCCTGTCCAGCAGTTCACCCTGCTGTCTCATGGGACAATGGGAGCATAGGGCCTCATGCCTTCTCTGTTGCTGACCTTAGTCTTGTTGGCTTCCCCCAAATAAAATCTGTTGTTAACCTAAACCATAGACTGTAGAATCTTTGTGTAACATGTGGGGCTACACATAGGATCATGTTAGCATAGGAAACAATGTAAGGTTTCTAAATGTTAAAATATAACATCACAGTGTACTTTTATGTGGATAATAGGTATTAACTCGCTTAGGTTCTATTGAAAACATTTAAAAGAGTGAAGTAACAGTTGTATTCTGAAATTTCAATATTAAAACACAAGAGGTTGTGTATTTCACAATCATTTAAAATTTAGCTTGAAAAATTTTAGATCATAGATCTATAACTTATCAAATTTCTTTTACGGGCTATGCAAAAAAGTAAGCCTTGATGACTCAGATATTTAATTTTAACTGATCATGCAAGGCAGGAAGTATGGATATGAGAGGCTTATAAACAGAAATCTGCAGAAAGCCAAAATGGTTAAGGACCACACTTTCAGTGAAGTAATGAATCAGAACAAAGAGGTGCCAAAAAAGAAGACTCTAAGGTAACTTGCCTGACTTAGTTTTAATGGTGTGCATAGAGTTATCTTCTTTAGAATTCATAACCACAACTCACCTCTCATATAGCTTTGGGACTGAAATCATGCTACCAATGAAATCCCCAAACCTCCAAGCTGAGTCCTTAATGAAAGTGGTTCCAGGTTGACGGTCCTCTAGACATCCAGCAGAAGCAAACAGGAATACTCTTTAGACAAGCATATTTTAAAACCAGTCTAAAAGAATTTTCTCTTATAAATCTTTACAGATGTGGGGCTCCAATATGAAAACAGCATGACATTTATATTCTTATAATTGGAGTTTTCAGAAAAATAGAAGCAGCATAAGGAGTGGTAATATTTGACCACTGGTAACTCTAAGAATTGGAGAAGGCAATGGCATCCCACTCCAGTACTCTTGCCTGGAAAATCCCATGGACAGAGGAGCCTGGTAGGCTGCAGACCATGGGGTCGCGAAGAGTCAGACACGACTGAGCAACTTCACTTTCACTTTTCTCTTTCATGCATTGGAGAAGGAAATGGCAACCCACTCCAATGTTCTTGCCTGGAGAATCCCAGGGACAGGGGAGCCTGGTGGGCTGCCATCTATGGGGTTGCACAGAGTCAGACACGACTGAAGCGACGCAGCAGCAGCAGCAGCAGCAACTCTAAGAATGTTCCTGAATTGACACCAAGCATCTATTCTTAGATTCAGGAAGCCCAAGGTGTGAACTTTTAGGGTATGTAATGTACAGTGTAGGGGATATAATCAATAATAATGCAAAACCTTTGTATGGTGACAGACAGTAACTAGACATCATGATGATCATTTAGTAACATATAGTGATACTGAATCACTATGTTGTGTACCATGAACTAAATAATGTTGTAGGTCAATTACACTTCAAAAACAAACTCATAGAAAAAGAGTGATATCAGATATGTGGTTATCAGAGGCAGGGAATGCGGGGGGCAGGGAATTGGATGAAAATGGTCAAAAGGTACAAACTTCTAGTTGTAAGGTAAATAAGTACTAGGAATATAATGTTCAACATGGTTAATAAGGACTGCTATATGTTATATGTGAACATTAGAGTAAATCCTAAAAAGTCTTATCACAGGGAAAAAATATTTTTTTCAATTTTTTTTGTATCTATATGAGGTGAGAGATGCTCACTAAACTTATTAATTATTGTATTAATAATTTCATGATGTATGTAAGTGAAATTTTTATGCTGCACACAAACTTACAGAGCTGTCTGTCAATTGCATCTCAATAAATCTAGAAGAAAAAAGACATATCTAAGGAATATACTGCATGGGAAAGTGGGAAGAGAAAGAGATCCTGAAAGAAAGGCCTTAGATATGAAAAGGAATGGTGAGCAAATAAAATAATATTCTGGTGACAAGTTTAAACACAACAATGGTTGAGTAAAACAATGATCATTTCTGGTAAAATAGCAACAATATAACACTGACAGAAGGGTTTGTCATAGGTTAGATTCACTCATAAAAAGATGCTGGCCACTATTTGAGTGCAAATTGTTTGGGAGGCAATTTCAGGGGATGTTAGTAGTTGAACAAGGACCTGAGAAAGAGAAGACTATAAAGCTAATATGCAGTATGTTAATAAGCAAGTAAACCCTGTGGTAACTATGGCTCAGTCCCTCCGGAGACCTTGGGAGACTCCACAAAACATGATTCAGATCTATGCACCTGAAGTATAATTTACTGGGGTATCACACATGTAAGGAGAACATCTAAGGTGGAGAAAGTATAACCTAGAAGTGATCACAGAGTGTTGGGACTAATGCCTTTTACCACCAGCTCAACAGAAAAACTCCATGATTCACAGGGCATTCACAGAATACTAAGAATGGTCTTAACTCAGTACCAGGGAATATATAGGAACATATAGACCTAGAGTGAATACTGCCTTGGTCCCACCCAACAAATCATAAAAGCAAGACCCAAAAGGATCAAGCTTTTTCTAAGAAATTTAACATCTCTGGAACAAAGCCTAAGAACTTTCACAGGAATACCGTATCAAATAAGGCCAATTTTACATTGTCTGCTATAAAAATTTAACTATTACTTCATGATTAACTATGTGACAAGTTCATTGGCTAAAAATGGTTTCTGCACCTCAATATTCTAGGTCTGGATTGGCTAGGAATATATTTCAGGGTCGTTCACAGGCTAAGATGTTATCTGCCAAGCTCTGCTTATATCAAGGCTCAACTAAACAACAACCAATTTCCAGCTTCACATAGTTATTGGCAGGATTCAACACAGTACCTTGCAGGCAAATTTTGAGCTGGTCCCCTTAGTTCCTCATTGTCTGTTGGTCAGAAGATTCCCTTGATTTCTTGCACATGGGCCTCTACAACATTGAAGTTTGCTGCTTCAAAGACATGAGCTAAGAAGGCAACAGACTTCAGCTAGCAAGTGTGATGCTACAACCCTTATACCTTAAGTGGCATTCTGTCCCTTTTGCACACTCAATGTGTCCAGAAGCTAGTTATATGGCCAGCACACACCCAACAGTAGGAGATCATGGGAGGGTGTGAGTAATGGAAGCAGGGCTCTTTGGGAGCCATTCTAAGAGCTGCCTACCACACAAACTAAACTCACCAGACATAAAGGAGCAGGGAAATGTGACCCAAAAAGGAAAGAAATCAATTTATCAAAGCCAACCCAGAACAGACACAGTAGCTGAGAATGACATTAAAACAGTTATTATAACTGTATCATATAGGTTCAGATGTTTAGGTATTATGAAGGAAGATATTAAAAAGACCAAATCTAAACTTCAAGAGAAGGAAAATGCAAAGTCTAAGATGAAAAATAGTTTGAGTATATTAATGACAGACTAGGCAATACAAAGGAGAAGGCAATGGCAACCCACTCCAGTACTCTTGGCTGGAAAATCTCATGGATGGAGTAGCCTGGTAGGCTGCAGTCCATGGGGTCGCGAAGAGTTGGACATGACTCAGTGACTTCTCTTTCACTTTCCACTTTCATGCATTGGAGAAGGAAATGGCAACCCACTCCAGTGTTCTTGCCTGGAGAATCCCAGGGTCGGGGGAGCCTGGTGGGCTGCTGTCTATGGGGTCACACAGAGTCGGACACGACTGAAGCAACTTAGCAGCAGGCAATACAAAAGAAATTTGGTTATGTTTAAGACATAGTAATAAGCAGTATCCAGAATGAATTATAGACATAAAAAATATTGAAAAAATTAATAGAGTACCAATGAGTTGTGAGAAAAAAAAATGGATAGATTGTTTTGAAATGTGCCAATAAATCTATATCTACAAATGTGAGATTCTCAGCTAACTTCAACCAAGCACAAGAAATAATTTATAAAACTACAATAAGGCAAATCACAGATTGTAAAAAAAAAAAAAATAAAGATACTGTATGCACAGGGTAACAAAGATAAGGGTAATGGCAGATTTCTTGTCAAAAGCAAGAAATACAAGGAAAAGACAGTGAGCAGAAAATTTAAATTACTAAAAGAAAGATAAAACTAATCAATCCTGAACTTCATAACAGAAATTTATCATTAACTATGCTCATAAATATTTTTACAGATATATAAAAGCTGGACTATCTGATAAATATCTATATTATATCTATATTATATCTATATTATATAATATATAGATATATAGTAATAAAATGTATGGCAAAAAAAAGCAAAATTGCTGGGAGGAGAGAAAGCAAAGTATACTTTTTGAGATTCTTATACTACATTAAAAGACGCTTAGTCCTTGGAAGGAAAGTTATGACCAACCTAGATAGCATATTCAAAAGCAGAGACATTACTTTGCCAACAAAGGTTTGTCTAGTCAAGGCTATGGTTTTTCCTGTGGTCATGTATGGATGTGAGAGTTGGACTGTGAAGAAGGCTGAGCACCGAAGAACTGATGCTTTTGAGCTGTTTTGTTGGAGAAGACGCTTGAGAGTCCCTTGGACTGCAAGGAGATGCAACCAGTCCATTCTGAAGGAGATCAGCCCTGGGTGTTCTTTGGAAGGAATGATACTAAAGCTGAAACTCCAGTACTTTGGCCACCTCATGCGAAGAGTTGACTCATTGGAAAAGACTCTGATGGTGGGAGGGATTGGGAGCAAGAGGAGAAGGGGACGACAGAGGATGAGATGGCTAGAAGGCATCACTGACTCGATGGACATGAGTCTGAGTGAACTCCGGGAGTTGGTGATGGACAGGGATGCCTGGCGTGCTGCAATTCATAGGGTCGCAAAGAGTCGGACACGACTGAGTGACTGATCTGATCTGATCTGATCTGATACTACATATAAAGTGATATATGATCACTTTAAGGTAGACTGTTCTTGAGTTTAAGATGCATGCTATAACCCAGATGTTGGCATATCCAGTCAATTACCTGATTTTACAAATAAATTTTTGTTAACTTATGGTTATACTCATTCTTTACTATCTATGATTTGTTCATGCTATAGCAGCAGAGCTAAGTAGTTATGACAAAGTCTGTAGGACTGGAAAATGAGCATTTACCTACTATTTGGTCCTTTACAGAAAAAGTTTGCAATCACAGCTATAAACACTCCATCAACCACTATAACAACAACAACTAAACAAAACAACAAAAGTTAAAACTTATAAATCAACAGAGGAGATAAATAGCTAAGTGCACTTTAAATAATGCACTTATTTAATATAAAGAGAAAAAATATTAAAAGGAAAGAGCAGATTATTAAAATAGAAAACAAGACAGTAAACTGAAATATTAAATATATAATACTATTAAATGGAAATATGGACTCATGCTTCCAACCAAAATGGAGCTACAGGGATCATGTTTATTTTCCTGCCTGAAACAAAAAATGATCAAAATTTATGAAACAATGGATTGTTAGATACTGGATATTAAACAAAGGGCAAGAAACAAAGAAGTGAGTCCTATGATTGCTTCAGCTTATTGTTTATGATTTTGTTTCTCTTTTTCCTGCACTGCACAGCATGCAGGATCTTAAGTTCCTCAACCAGGGACTGAACCCTCACCCCCTGCAGTGGAAGCATGCAGTTTTAACCACTGGACTGCCAGAGAACCCCTACAGCTTATTTTTAGAGAGACTTTCCAGTTTTTGGCCAGGGAAACAGAACCTGGCAGATTCCAGAGCTGAATCTGAAGGGACCAAAATGAAATAAGCTAGCAGGACAGAGTATTAGCTCCTAGAATTAACTGAGTTTGGTAAGGCTACAGCATCGAAGATCAACTTACAAAAGTCAATTGTATTTCTACATTATAGTGATGAGCAATCAGAAAGTAAATGTATGACGAACACAGATGCAAAAATCCTTAACAAAATTCTAGCAAACAGAATCCAACAACATAGTAAAAAGATCATACATCATGACCAAGTGGGCTTTATCCCAAGGATGCAAGGATTCTTCAATATCTGCAAATCAATCAATGTAATACACCACATTAACAAATTGAAAGATAAAAACCCTATGATTATCTCAATAGATGCAGAGAAAGCCTTTGACAAAATTCAATATCCATTTATGATAAAAATCCTCCAGAAAGCAGGAATAGAAGGAACATACCTCAACATAATAAAAGCTATATATGACAAACCCACAGCAAACATTTTCCTCAATGGTGAAAAATTGAAAGCATTTCCCCTAAAGTCAGGAACAAGACAAGGGTGCCCACTATCACCACTACTATTCAACATAGTTTTGGAAGTTTTGGCCACAGCAATCCGAGCAGAAAAAGAAATTAAAGGAATCCAGATTGGAAAAGAAGATATAAAACTCTAACTCTTTGCAGATGACATGATCCTCTACACAGAAAACCCTAAAGAATCCACCAGAGAATTACTAGAGCTAATCAATGAATATAGTAAAGTTGCATGATATAAAATCAACACACAGAAATCCCTTGCATTCCTATACACTAACAATGAGAAAACAGAAAGAAAACTCCAGGAAACAATTCCATTCACCATTACAATGAAAAGAATAAAATACTTAGGAATATATCTACCTAAAGAAACAAAAGACCTATATATAGAAAACTATAAAACTGATGAAAGAAATCAAAGAGGACACAAATAAATGCAGAAATATACCATGTTTATGGACTGGAAGAATCAATATAGTGAAAATGAGTATACTACCCACAGCAATCCCTATGTTCAATGCAATCCCTAGATTCAATGCAATCCGTAGATTCAATGCAATCCCTACCAACGGTATTTTTCACAGAACTAGAAAAAAAAATTTCACAATTTGTATGGAAATACAAAAAAGCTCAAACAGCCAAAGCAATCTTGAGAAAGGAGAATGGAACTGGATGAATCAACCTGCCTGACTTCAGACTATACTACAAAGCTACAGTCATCAAGACAGTATGGTACTGGCACAAAGACAGAAATATAGATGAATGGAACAAAATAGAAAGCCCAGAGATAAATCCATGCACCTATGGACACCTTATCTTTGACAAGGGAGGCAAGAATACACAATGGAGAAAAGACAATTTCTTTAACAAGTGGTGCTGGGAAAACTGGTCAACCACTTGTAAAAGAATGAAACTAGAACACTTTCTAACACCATACACAAAAATAAATTCAAAATGGATTAAAGATCTAAATGTAAGACCAGCAACTATAAAACTCAAGAGGAAAACATAGGCAAAACACTCTCCGACATAAATCACAGCAGGATCCTCTATGACCCACCTCCCAGAATATTGGAAATAAAAGCAAAAATTAACAAATGGGACCTAATTAAACTTAAAAGCTTTTCCACAATGAAGGAAACTTTAAGCAAGGTGAAAAGATAGCCCTCAGAATCAGAGAAAATAATAGCAAATGAAGCAACTGACAAAGAATTAATCTCAAAAATATACAAGTAACTCCTGAAGCTCAAGTCTAGAAAAATAAATGATCCAATCAAAAAATGGGCCAAAGACCTAAATAGATATTTCTCCAAAGAAGACATACAGATGGCTAACATACACACGAAAAGATGCTCAACATCACTCATTATCAGAGAAATGCAAATCAAAACCACAATGAGGTACCATCTCATACCAGTCAGAATGGCTGCTATCCAAATGTCCACAAACAATAAATGCTGGAGAGGGTGTGGATAAAAGGGAACCTTCTTACACTGCTAGTGGGAATGTAAAGTAGTACAGCCACTATGGGGAACAGTGTGGAGACTGCTGGGCATACACACCAAGGAAACCAGAGTTGAAAGAGACACATGTACCCCAGTGTTCATGATAGCAGTGTTTATAATAGCCAGGACATGGAAGCAACCTAGATGTCCATCAGCAGACAAATGGATAAGAAAGCCGTGGTACATATACACAATGGAATATTACTCAGCCATTAAAAAGAATACATTTGAATCAATTCTAATGAGGTGGATGAAACTGGAGCCTATTATACAGAGTGAAGTAAGCCAGAAAGAAAAATGTCAATACAGTATACTAATACATATATATGGAATTTAGAAAAATTGTAATGATAACCCTACATGACAGACAGCAAAAGAGACACAGATGTATATAACAGTCTTTTGGACTCTGTGCAAGAAGGCGAGGGTGGGATGATTAGATAGAATAGCACTGAAACATATATATTATCATATGTGAAACAGATCACCAGTCCAGGTATGATGCATGAGACAGGGTGCTCAGGGCTGGTGCACTGAGATGACCCAAAGGGGAGGGAGGTGGGAGGGGGGTTCAGGATGAGAAACACATGTACACCCATGGCAGATTCAAATCAATGTAAGGCAAAACCAATACAATATTGGAATTAGCCTCCAATTAAAGTAAATAAATAATAAAAAATAAAACAAACAAGAAATTAAATGTAAAAAATAGTTATAAGTGCAAGAAAATATGAAATATGGGAATAAATTTGACAAAAATTGTGCAAGCCTTGCTCACTGAAAAGTACAGGCATCACAGAAAGAAATTAAATAAGACGTAAATAAAGGGAAAGATTGGAGGTAAAAAAGAGAAGAGGGCAGCAGAGATGAGTTGGTTGGATGGCATCACAGATTGAATGGATGAACTCTGGGAGGTGGAGGCCCGGCGTCCTATAGTCCATGGGGCTGCAAAGAGTCCTACATGACTTAGCAATCGAGCAACGATAATAAATAAACGGAGAGATGTGTTCTCAAATGTCGAACACCTGAGTATTATAACATGTTAATTCTCCCACAATTGGACTTAAGAGTCCCACAATTAGGATTCAGTGCAATTCTAATCAAATTAGGGTGGACATTTTTGAAAAATAATTGGACAAACTGATTTTAAATTTTACTTTGAAATGTAACAGTCATAAGTAGCTAATACTACTTTGAAAGAAATGAAAAAAACTTTGGAGCACTTTAAAAAAGCTAACTAATTCACCAGTTGCAAATATATAATAATAAAAATTTTGTGGGTCACATATTAAATGAAACATCAATGGAACAAAATAGACCTATATATAAATGTCAATTGATTTTTGACAAAGATGAGAAATTGACTCAATGGGAAAGCTAATCCAATCAAATGATGTTGAAACTTTTAGAAGATCTGTGCAACTACAAAACTTCCACAATTACCTCATTCACACAAATACAGAAACTGACTCATAATGAATCATAGATATTCTATTTAAGATTAAAAACTATAAAATGTCTAATTGAAAATATAAGAACAAATCTTAGAAACCTTAAGTTTAGAAGAGATCTCTTAAACATATACCAAAAATGCAGAATTTATAAAAGAAAAATTGAAGACTGTTAAAAAAAAAAAAGAATTGTTCCTGCTCTTTAAAAGAGACCACTAAGAAAATAAGAAGATAAGCCATAACACCAAAATATTTGCAAAACTTAGATATGACATAGAATTTGTATCAAGAATACATGAAGAGGCCTTATAACTGAGTAATTAGAAAACAAACTCAAGAAAAATAAATAGGCTCAGAATTTAAACAGGTATTTAACCAAGCAAATTATTAGAAAGTTGCTATGGTTTGAATTATGTCCCCCACAAATTTTGAAGCCCTAACTCCCAGTGTAGCTGTATTTGGAATAAAGAAATAACACGATACTGGATGCTTGGGGCTAGTGCACTGGGACGACCCAGAGGGATGGTATGGGGAGGGAGGAGGGAGGAGGGCTCAGGATGGGGAACACATGTATACCTGTGGCAGATTCATTTTGATATTTGGCAAAACTAATACAATTATGTAAAGTTTAAAAATAAAATAAAATTTGAAAAAAAAAAGAAAAAAAAATTAGATCGTAAAATGAAACTCTGATCTATTAGAATTAGTGCTCATTTTTAATAAGACGAAATCAGAGAGCTCACTCTGTCTCTCCCTGCCATGTGAGGACATAGCATAGAGGCGATTTGCTGCAAGCCAAGAAGACAGCTCTCACTGGATACCAAATCAATTGGCACCTTGATCGTGGATTTCCCAGCCTCCAAAACTATGAAAAATACATTTCTGTTGGTTAAGCCCCAGAGTCTATGATATGCTATGGCAGCTCAAGGAGACTAAGAGAGGGAAAAATAAGCACATTGGGACATATTTAACATGATTTGTCATTAGGGAAACAAAAAAATAACACCACAAAAGATAAGTATGCACACCAAAATGGCTAAAATAAAAACACTGACCCGATGAGGTGTAAAAAAGGTCATGCCTTACTGGTGAGAATATAAAACACCAGCTTGGAAAACAGCTTGCAAATTGCTAAAATGTTAAATGTATTCTTACTATATAATCCTGCCATTCCTCTCTATAATTTACCTCAAAGAAATACAAACATGTGTCCCTGTAAAGACTTGTACATGAATATTGATAGATATTTAGTTGTAATAATAATGGCACCCCACTCCAGTACTCTTGCCTGGAAAATCCCATGGACAGAGGAGCCTGGTAGGCTACAGTCCATGGGGTCGCGAAGAGTTGGACACGACTCAGCAACTTCACTTTCACTTTTTACTTGCATGCATTGGAGAAGGAAATGCAACCCACTCCAGTATTCTTGCCTGGAGAATCCTAGGGACAGAGTGGGCTGCCATGTATGGGGTCGCACAGAGTTGGACATGACTGAAGCGACTTAGCAGCAGCAGCAGTTGTAGCAATGAAGACCTGGAAACAACACAAATGCTCAAAAGTCAGAGAATTGATAAACAAATTATAAATTTATATAATGGAATATTACTCAACAGTGAAAAGAAATATCTGCAATAGCATGAATGAATTTCAAAATGATTATACCGAGTGAAAGAAGGCACATGACGAAAGAATACACATGCATAATTCAACTTATGCACAATTTTGGAAAATGCGACTAGTGCAGATAAGGGTTGGGAAGCTAGAGGGCAGTAACAAGCCCTTATAAAATGATAAAAGGAAATTTGGGGGGTGGTGATGTGGGACTGATTAAACTGATGTATATATGTTTGTCAATATAAATAATTTTTGTCTAATTTATTACATAGCACATACATAAAGCTGTAAAATCAAACTAAAGAGAGCAAAGAAGAAAGTTTAAAAATGATGACAAAATCTAAATCTTGATACCTCCCAAATAACCTTCAATAACATTTCAGAATATCATTCTAGAAAGCATTCAGTGCATATTATTTAAAATAAATAAATTTTATCTGAGTAAATATTATGCACACAATTCTGATCTGTTTAATATTTACTGTCTTTCTTAACTTCTCAACCAACCCTACATAGAGTTATTAATATTATCCACCAGCAGTGTATTAATAAGGATACAGGAGAAAATAGGTTAATTAATTTGCCAAAGGTTTTTAAGTGACAAATTTTAATCTATGGCAGACATACTCCACAATTCTGTTTAACACTTCATAATAGTCTAATAATATCAGATTGAAAATTATGGTACCTGAGCCAACAGCATCAGCTTTATCTAGGGATTTGTTTTAAATCAAATTATCTGACCTTCATTCTAACCTATTGAATTAGAAAATCTAGAATTGGGCCAACACTAGATTTTTTATGTAAAATTTTCTTTATATGAATTTACATTTAAAAGTTATTTTATATTTTAAGTATATTTAAGTATATTGTAGAAGTTATATTCTATATAAATACAAGAGTCTAAAAAAGAATAGATATACATGTGTATAGATACATATATGGAGAAGGAAATGGCAACCCACTCCAGTGTTCTTGCCTAGAGAATCCCAAGGACGGGGAAGCCTGGTGGGCTGCCGTCTATGGGGTCACACAGAGTCTGACACGACAGAAGTGACTTAGCAAAAAAAAAAAAAAGAAACATATATATATATAACTGACTCTTTGTGACCCCATGGAATATACAGTCCATGGCATTCTCCAGGCCAGAATACAGGAGTGGGGTAGCCGTTCCCTTTTCCAGGGGATCTTCCTAACCCAGGGTTCAAACCCAGGTCTCCCACATGGCAGGCAGATTCTTTACCAGCTGAGCCACAGGGGAAGCCCATGAAGCTAACACAACATTGTAAATCAACTACATCTCAACAACAAATTTAAAAGATGTTTATATTTAAATATATTATAAAATTGTGTTTTATATAAATATTATTTATATAAAAATTTTGTATAAATATATATATACTTTTCAATTACTGAGGATTAATTGACAAATAAAAGTGTAAGATATTTAAAGTATACATATGACGATTTGATATACACTATGAATGTGTGTGTGTGTATATATATACACACACATATATATTGTAAAAGGATTCCTCCATCAAGTTAATTAATACATCTACCACTTCACGTATTTTGCTTTTAAAAAATTTTTAGTGAGAACATTTAAATTTTACTCTCAGCAAATTTCAATTATACAATACAGGGGTATCAGCTATAGTTACCATTTTATACATTAAATCATTAAGAGACAGTCTTCTCTCTTGGTATCAGAAATAAAAGTCTTAGGTGATAATTTCCTAACATCATTACTTTAAGCAGTAAGCACTACTACAGCAAAGATCTAAGTCAACTTATTCAAATTTCCTTCTATGTACATGATTTGCTTTTATTATAATATTGTTTTATTTGTACTGGAAATACAGCTTTGCTATAATAAATTTGGCAGTGTGTTAGGAGAATAGGTTGTGAATTTTAAAATTCAGCAATACACTGCCAGCCTCATTCCATCAGCTCTACCTCTCCTGCTACTCCAAAAGTGGAATTGATCATCTTAAGTTCTTACTGCTGGAAATAAGGTTATTGAGTAAATAATGCCTGCATTACCTGGAAACTTCTTAGAGATGCAGAGTATCAAGCCCTACCGCAGACTTACTGAATCAGAATCTGCATTAATTGGATCTCCAGTTGATTCTTATGCATATTAAAATTTGAGAACCTTTGACCTCAGTACACTCTCCTTTGATCTTTTCATTGCTTTCTGAAATCCAAGTTCCCAGGTGCCAACCAGGGGCAAATCTTAAATAAGAAGCCTTTCTAAAGATAGCCATCTCAAGCCTACTATGTTAATTCTTCCTGCATGTAGCCCAAACAAGAAAAATGGAAAAAATCAATGATTTAATTAGTGAATTTTACCTATAAGAACATTTGTGTAGTAATGTGTTTCTACTGTAATTCAGTGTTATTACTTGATAAAATTTTGACTTTAAGTATGTATGTTAAATTTTACTACCTTAATTTACCACATTCAAAATTTTAGTTGTTTGACCAATAGACAAGTGAGGACATAAAAGCAAATTAAAAATGGAAGATAATAAAAAAGTGCTTATACTTATTTTGTACTTATAATGGAATTTTTAGTATTCTAGCATTTGCAATTTCCAAACAAAATCAGAATTCTTCAAGGACTTCTGAGTCACAAAAATCTTTTTTTCCTATCTTGAAAAAATTATTTTATTGAAATACAGCTGATCTACAATATTGTGTTAATTTATACTGTACAGCAAAGTGATTCAGGTATAGATAGATAATAGATAAATAGATGTTCTTTTTCATATTCTTTTCCATTAGTTTATCATAGGATATTGACTATAATTCCCCGTGTTATTAGGATATTATTTATCTGTTCTACACATAATACTTTGCATCTGCTAATCCCAAGCTCCCAATCCTTCCCTCCCCTGTTTCCATTCCCCTTGGCAACCATAAGTCTGTTCTCTATGCGTAACTCACACAAATTTTGATAGTATTCAACATCCATATCTTGTCCTTCCCAAAACTTTTCTTTCATCTGTATTAGTTAATAGAGAATGCATGATTTTGAGTAGGGTTTCCCTGGTGGCTCAGCAGTAAAGAATCCACCTGCAAAGCAGGAGACATGGGATCAATCCTTGTGTTGAGAAGGTCCCCTGGAAATGGCAACTCACACCAGTATTCTTCCTGGGAAAACCCATGGACAGAGGAGCCTGGTGGGCTACAGTTCATGGGGTCACATGAGTTGGACATGGCAGCGACTAAACCACCACCACCACACTTTTGAGAATGAGGCAATTTATGTCCACCTATGAGAGTGTGGAGAAGGCAATGGCACCCCACTCCAGTATTCTTGCCTGGAAAATCCAATGAATGGAGGAGCCTAGTAGGCTGCAGTCCATGGGGTCGCGAAGAGTTGGACGCGACTGAGCGACTTCACTTTCACTTTTCACTTTCAGGCATTGGAGAAGGAAATGGCAACCCACTCCAGTGTTCTTGCCTGGAGAATCCCAGGGACGAGGGAGCCTGGTGGGCTGCCGTCTCAGGGGTCGCACAGAGTCGGACACAACTGAACCGACTTAGCAGCATGAGAGTGTACCATATGCTTCTTGAAATATTTCTTGCATATATTTTATAATTTTCCTAGCAGTTAATAAAATTCTAGACATTTTATTATATTTCCTTTCCTCAATCTTAGCAACCACATGAAGTAAAAAATGTTTCCATTTTGTTTCTGCAAAGTATGAGTTCATATTATAGCCTTAGGATGCTTAAATGTTTTCACATGTAATTCTGTCCAGACATCCTGGTCCAGATGGTCATATCTTCACTTTTAATGAGAAAAATGTTGATGTTTAAATATTAGTTAATTCAGAGAATTATTTTCTGGAGAGAAATACAATTCCTCTTAAATGGCAGGTAAAAATAGGAAGCATGGCATATGTCATTCAACAACAATCATTTGACCTTTAGAAAATGGAACAAGGGAAAGACAAATTTCTTAAATGAAAACAATTATTTAGAAGTAATTGAACTATGCATGCAAGTGCTTTTGGAATTCATTCAAATACTATTTTTTGTAAACAACTGCTGTAAGACTTTGAATAACTAGAATTAGGTGGATGTGTAGCGGCCTCTTAGAAGTGTATAACATTTAAGCATCCTAAGATAATTTATTTTTTGAAAAAAATTTCACATTGTGGAAGCATGGAAGTATTTATAGCCTTTTAAATCAGGGACTGCTCACTCATTGACAGTAAGTCAACTTCAAAGATTTTTTTCTTTGTCATTAATTACTTTGGGGATGGCTGAAGGCCATTAAAACAGTCAATTTTAAATCCCTAGTAGGCTTTCTAATTACCTCTGCTCTCTCAATTGTTGCAGGTTTAAAACATATTGTAGTTCCTTCACTTTTACAGCACTGTCATAAAACAATGTGTCCACGTCTAAAATGCAGTAATGAGGGGTAGATATTTTATGTTTCAGTTAAGCAAGGGATTTCACATTAAAGGCACCTGAACCTATCATATCATTTCCAAATAGTTTTATATGCAGTTTCAGCAAATGTCATGTCATGGGACTATCTTGTTTTTTTTTTTTTTTTTTTTTTTTAAGTTAAAATAATGCAAATGGCAGGTTGAATGTTAAATGAGAGGAGCTTCAAGTGGCCATAAGCAGTTTGAACTTCCACTGTAATTTAAGTCATATAACTGAGCCATTTGAATTGGATCTTTTGAACTAATGCTACAGCTATCTTATTATATGGTTTCAAATAATGTGACAGGCTATCATTTGTCTCAATAAATTGTTGGAAATTATGACTGATAAGCAGATTAGAATAAAGTCAGAAAAGGAAATACCTAATAAACAAGGACTTATGAATATAATTGTGTAATTTTCAGTTTCTAGTAGCTCAAGGATTAGAACAGACATAGGAGCATGTTGAGTAAGAAGTTCATCATAAAAGTTGTCATTTTGTTATTGCATCTGGAGGTACAAGCCAATTTTTTCAATGACAGTATCACTATGTAATATGAAATGTTGTATAATAAAAATAATAAATCGCTCTGTTGTCTTTGTATCACTGGGTCACTTAGCAAGAAATAAAATCAGAGATGCCTAAGTAAAGAGTAGAAAGCATATTGTTTCAAAGGTCAGAATAATTTCCTTCATTCTCTTTTAAATTGCCCATATAAAAATAAAGTTGATTTGTATTATGGTCATAAACTTCCCTTAGAAAGAGATTAAAGTTATGCTGAGGCTTCTTGTTTGAACATATGCAATGCCTTGCTTAATATATAAATATTTCATTTCTTGATTAAGTTCACATTTTTCATCATTACCTGTGGTGCTTTCTCCTTCTGAAGATGACTTTGAAAAGGATAGTAAACTCAAAAATAAGTATCACTTTTTCACTAATAGCTCCTCAAAACATGCTTAGAGCTCGTATTCATTTATAGAAAAGGTTTTGAAGCCTAAATATCATGCATTTCAAATTTAATAATAGGATATATTAAATACGAATATGTCATATACATATCACATGAGGCCTAGAAAAGATTAGAAATTCGTTTTCAATGATTATTGATTGGGCAAATGAGCATGTGTGTGTGCTAAGTCACTTCAGTCGTGTCCAACTCTGTGACCCTATGGACTGTAGCCCGCCAGGATCCCTCTGTCCATGGGATTCTCCAGGCAAGAATACTGGAGTGGGTTGCCATGCCCTCCTCCAGGGGATCTTCCAGACTCAGGGACTGAACCTCCATCTCTTTTTTCTCCTGCTTTGGTAGGCGGGTTCTTTACCACTAGCACCACCTGGGGAGCCCCCAAGTGAGCATAATAAATAATATGTTTATGGCACTTATTTTAATAGTTCTCAAATACTATAAGTTGTTTAACATCTACTCTCTGATTAGATTACAAGTTTTACGAGTGCAGAACTGTGTGCTCTTTTTCACCACAGTATCCTCATCACTTGATGTTGTGTGACAATGTCTGTTATTAATGTCATCAATGAATATTTATTAAATTACTTAATAAAGAAAGTTATTCTTTATGAGAGCATTGTTTATGAGTAAGCTGACCACTCAGTTTCACCTTTTGGTTCTCAGACCACTCACGACACTTTTTGAACAGAGCGTCATAAAATGGTTGTTAATTTACAATGTACAGAAATTACACAGGATCAGATAATTGCTGAAAATTGACACGGTACACTCACATAGGCTTCACTAATGGTAAAAGATGTGATATAGCATGAGAAAGAAAGTGCAGGCAAATATAGAAAGATTGAAAATTTCCAAGCCCAGCTCCCTGGGTCCTTTGCACATCTGAACAACCAAGATACATGCAAATTATTTTGCTCTCAGGAAAGTCAAAGTATTAGTTTACCAAGGGGTGCTTGTACTGCACTGGTCTGTGTAGAAAGTTAAATCATGTGCAAACTACCCTTCAGTAAAATGTTATATACAGTGTAAATAAGGTGGTATGGGGTACCTCACAGGACTTCAGATTTCAAACAGATTATTATAAATCACCAGCTGCTACACTTCATCTTTATTTTGGTCATCAGTCAGTGCCATGGTCAGGCATCCTTGGAGATAAAGCATAGACTTAATAAGGACCAGCTGCCTTGCACCAGGTGGACATCACACCCTAAAGAATGGCTTCCCATGCTGGCAGTGTCATCTTCAAACTGATACTTCACAGGCACCTTCAGAAGTCTGTTTCATTACTCACATAGCCTGGCAGCTTCTGGATTGTGTAGTATTTAATAGGACCATTGGGTCCCACGGTCATAGATGTGCTCTCTATTTGCTGTAAAACAAATGTGAACTCCTTGGTCCAGATGGTTTGCTCTGGTGCTCTGGTGCTTCATTTCGGTGAATAAAGTGCTCTGTGAGTCCTCAAATAGTGTGCTTGTTTAACATCCTTTAAAAATATCTGACTTGAGTTTTTTTTTTCTTTTGAAGTCTGTAGTCACATATTTAGGTAATTTTGGGGTTTTGTTTACTGACCATTAATCTTACTTATGTGAATTTTATTCATTTTACACCAAGAGAAAATATTTAATTCTCTTATTTATAGAATTTCACCACGGTGCCCCTTACTGAGGTGCATTTTTAAATTCTTTCAGTGAGAGAAGTTGCATTTCCAATATATGACCTATCTTTCTCAGTAGAAATCATTAACATATATTCTTTCATTTCTTAAGTCTTGAGAAGTAAGATTTCACAAGTTTTCCTTTGATTTGTCTGTGCCAGACTCTTTCTCTAAGCTGTATCAGACATCTCTCCACCTCACTCATTTAGCTTTAGCCACAGTGGAAACACCAAGCTATCACGTGAGCTTTGCAGTTTCTCTTGCCTCCAGCTAGAACATTCTTCCCTCACATATTCGCCTTACTTGGTCCCTCATTTCATTCAGGCCTCTGCTGGAATGCTCCCTTCGTACAGCCTTCCTGACAATCCGGTCTGAGATATATTTCTATCATTCCTTAACCTTGTCCTTTGCTACTTTTTTATTTTTTTCATTTTTTAAACATTTTAAAATTGTATTTATCTTTTCGTGGCTGCTCTGGGTCTTGGTTGCTGACCGCAGGCTTTCTGCAGCTGTGGTGAGTCGGGGTGACTCTCTAGTTGTGGTGTGCAGGCTTCTCATGGCCATGGCTTCTCTTGTTGCTGAGTGCAGACTCTGGGGCATGTGGGCTTCAGTAGTCATGGCACCTCGGCTTAGTTTTCCTGTGGCATGTGGAATCTTCCCCTGGCAGGGACTGAATCTGTGTCTTCTGCTTTGGCAAGCGGATTCTTAACCACTGGACCACCAGAGAAGTCCACTTTGCTACATTTTTAAATTGACATTGTTTTGAGGAGAGTCTTTTGACCAACCATTAATTCAGTAATTTGCTGAAAGGACTCACAAGACTGGAAACAGTTATTCTCAAAGATATGCTTTATTATATTAAAACATTTATGTTAAGTTTTACTGTAAATTTTATTACATTGAAAAGAGCAGATTCACATTGGAAAAAAAATGATGAATCTGGAGGAAATCAGATGGAGGTTTCTAAAGTCTGCATAGGTGTTTCTGTCCTGGGTAGCCAGCTTGAGCCTCAGAATCCAGGCTTCATAGAGAGGGCTGCTCACATAGGCATATAGCAGTTGTGCAAGCAGCCAGCCATGATACTGAAATTCCAGACCCAGAGAAAAACAGGTGTCCACTATATATCATTTTGTTTCCACAGACAAACTGGTACAGTATGGTTCAGTGCCACAGGCATTGAAAACAACTTTACCAATCAGTAGCACAGGGAATTTTCCAAAGGCTAAGTTCTCAGAGCCAGCCAAGGGTCATCCACACAAGCAAGCCTTCCTGAAGATAGCGGAAGGGTCTGCTGCATTAACTCTAGTGATTAAGTTTATCACCACATGACCTATAGTTTATTGGTTTAAATGTCTACCTTTCCTACTAGACTGTAAACTCCATAAGGACAGGGACATTGACTCTTTTGATCAATGCCATATCTCTATGCTAAGGACAGTGACTGGTACAGAGGAGTCATTTCAAAGTATTCATTAAATGCAAAAATGGATGAACATTCATTGGCCTTGGCCTGGTAAGATATATAATATGAAAGATGAAAAAGGGATAAAAGTACTACAGAAGGCTACATTGGGAATGGAGTTTTTATAGGTATTAGAAAAGAGATATGAGTACTTGTGCCTCATTTTGCTCCAAAAAATAAATAAATAAATAAAGAGAAAATTCAGTGCCAGAAAGTAAGCTAAACAAAGTAGGTGACAATAATGAAATGCTAGAAAATGCATGGTGATTATAAGAAGAGAAGGCAACAGCTGTTCACCATATTTTCTGAAATATGAAAATGGGCTTTAATTGCAAGTTAAATTCATACATGACAATTCATACATGACGAAAGATGGTGAGGCATATCAGGGAGCTAAAGTACTTACAATGAGAGACTTGAAATGTTTATAGAAATCATCACAAACACAAAAAAAAGTCACTTTTTATCCTGGGTTCTTTAGCTCTGATTTTACCACATTATAGAGTAGACTGATGCTTTTCAAGGTCTCATCAGATCAGAGGACTATTGCTGAAATATTCTAATTCCATCTTCCAACAGTAGTTGTATATGATAAATATCATTCAGAAATGCATGAGGCATATAAAAGCATAAAATGCATAGTTTCTCATAGCTTGAGATAAAATAATTTTGAAATTTTGCATAGATATTTCTTTGCTTTTCAAACTCTGATGTTAATTTATGCTTACTGAAACGATCTTATGATGTCTGCTGATTTTGAGTTTAAGGATATGAGGTGTAAATGATGGAAGAAACTAAGTAATGTAAAATAAGGATGGGGTAAAGAAAATTGATATGCACCTCACAAAATGTCACATAATTAAAATAAGAAATGATAAATTGCAAATGTTAGAAGAAAATAACTTTTATAATTATTGTAGTTGAAAAGTAGGATACATGCTATTATATAGACAATTTACATGTGCTTCATAGACATTGATATTGCTATATATCTTTTGTTTTGTAAAAGAAGTCTCAGTGAATTTTCCTAAGAGCTGTTTGATAATAACCTATACTTAAAGAAGATAGCAGTAAAAAGCAGCTTCTAAAGTACCTTAAGAATGCTGAAATTTTACTATCTACCTGTGTGAATTCTTTAAAAGGTATTATAAACAAAACAAAAACTGTAAACCTTTGACAAAAATGTGCATTAGAGGTGAGAAAAAGCAAAAATCCTTGAGCTGTTTTGAAGACATCCCTAATATCTAAACACAATGAAGTAGAACAAACGAACTTTTGGTTCTTCATTGGAAAGAATGAATGGTCAGTGTTAAGCAACATTTCACAGGAACACCTTAGTGAGAGATCAGAGAATGTGAGTCTCCTACAGCTCTCAGGGGATTCCCTTGTGGCTCAGCTGGTAAAGAATCCTCCTGCAATGCGGGAGACCAGGGTTCAATCCCTGGGTTGGGAAGATCCCCTGGAGAAGGGAAAGGCTACCTACTCCAGTACTCTGGCCTGGAGAATTCCGGGGACTGTATAATCCATAGAAAAAGCAAGAGAGTTCCAGAAAAACATCTATTTCTGCTTTATTGACTATGTCAAAGCCTTTGACTGTGTGGATCACAATAAACTGTGGAAAATTCTGAAAGAGATGGGAATACCAGACCACCTGATTTGCCTCTTGAGAAATTTGTATGCAGGTCAGGAAGCAACAGTTAGAACCGGACGTGGAACAACAGACTGGTTCCAAATAGGAAAAGGAGTTCGTCAAGGCTGTATATTGTCACCCTGTTTGTTTAACTTATATGCAGAGTACATCATGAGAAACGCTGGACTGGCGGAAACACAAACTGGAATCAAGATTGCTGGGAGAAATATCAATAACCTCAGATATGCAGATGCCACCACCCTTATGGCAGAAAGTGAAGAGGAACTAAAAAGCCTCTTGATGAAAGTGAAAGAGGAGAGTGAAAAAGTTGGCTTCAAGCTAAACATTCAGAAAACAAACATCATGGCATCCGGTCCCACCACTTCATGGGAAATAGATGGGGAAACAGTGGAAACAGTGTCAGACTTTATTTTTCTGGGCTCCAAAATCACTGCAGATGGTGACTGCAGCCATGAAATTAAAAGACACTTGCTCCTTGGAAGGAAAGTTATGACCAACCTAGATAGCATATTCAAAAGCAGAGACATTACTCTGCCAACACAGGTCCGTCTAGTCAAGGCTATGGTTTTTCCTGTGGCCATGTATGGATGTGAGAGTTGGACTGTGAAGAAGGCTGAGCACCGAAGAATTGATGCTTTTGAACTGTGGTGTTGGAGAAGACTCTTGAGAGTCCCCTGGACTGCAAGGAGATCCAACCAGTCCATTCTGAAGGAGATCAGCCCTGGGATTTCTTTGGAAGGAATGATGCTAAAGCTGAAACTCCAGTACTTTGGCCACCTCATGCGAAGAGTTGACTCATTGGAAAAGACTCTGACGCAGGGAGGGACTGGGGGCAGGAGGAGAAGGAGACGACAGAGGATGAGATGGCTTGATGGCATCACTGACTCGATGGACGTGAGTCTGAGTGAACTCCGGGAGTTGGTGATGGACAGGGAGGCCTGGTGTGCTGCGATTCATGGGGTCACAAAGAGTCAGACACGACTGAGTGGCTGATCTGATCTGATCTGATCTGATAGTCCATGGGGTCGCAAAGGGTCAGACAGGACTAAGCGACTTTCACTTTCACTATAGCCCTCAGACATTCATGCCTCAGCATTTTATACTTCCTATTTCACTTTAGTCACAAACAGTTTAAACTCTTTTCCTTAAAAAATAGTCCAGAGTCTAGGAACACACAAAGAGAATAAATATAGATTCCTCAAATGAACAGAATAAAAAACTTCCCTTTAGCCTGTCCAAAGCTGCATATTTTATAAAGACAGTGGCAATTAAGATTGGTGATGTGTACTTTTTGGGTATGGCAGTCTCTAAAATGTCCATCTGATAGAAAAGTGACTTAAAAATGTACAACAAGGTGTGATACACATACTATGCTGTTAAACTCATTAAACGAATCCCAGTCAGTTGGGCAGAAAACGGTGAAGAAAAATAACAGACTCATTTACACAAAATCACTGTGTGTATTTGAATGCTCCTGGAACAGAGAACGCGGTTCTAGGCAAGAAATTATATAGAGATGATGTGGCAAACCCACATTCCCTTCATTGTGATCATTTAAAAAACACTATTGGGCTTCTCATGAGAATAAAGGTTTGCCTCCTGGCTCAATTCTTTTGAGGATAATTAAATTTGGCATACCTAAAATCACTCTCTAATTCCAGCTTGGAGAAGTCATTTCTTTTCTTTCATGTACTACTCTTATAGGTTCTCAAGTTGTTCAGCCCAGAGATACTGCAATTCAGTGGTGGGAAAAGTATTACTATGCCCATATGTTACAAAGTAAAATACTTTCATATGAGAATTTTTTCATAAATTTGCATAATTGTTATAGATATCTTGATCTATTTTCTAGAATGATGTAGCTGAAACTATGTATTCACTACATCTTGAGGAAATAAAAGTCAGGTAAAGTAGCCACATAGTAAACATTTTATATATTTTCATAAATATTTGATGTAACTAAAATAAGTTACGTGAGGACCATATCAAATATAAATCATTTCTCTAAAAATGTAATATATTAATCAATTGTATTACATTTTTTGTTAGGCGTGTTTAATATCACATTCTCACTCTCAAACATCAGTGGTATAGCTTCCAGTTCACAGTGATATTCACATGTTCTTCCCTAATTCAAATCAAAACTGATTTTAAGAGAGAAACAAGCTTCTTTTCCCAGGAGGACTCTCTCTCATTTCTATTTAAAGCAGAAACTATCATTCTCAGCAAAGTTAAAGCAAATGAGCAGTGAGAAGAGTCTGGAAAGGCTGTTTCTTTGTGCTTGTACAAAGCAGTTCCTGTTATTATTGTCTTATCTGCCATTCAGCCTCCTTTTGCTATATGCCAGCATCAATCCCATGGATGGAGGAGCCTGGTAGGTTGCACTCCATGGGGTCGCTAAGAGTCGGACACGACTGAGCGACTTCCCTTTCACTTTTCACTTTGATGCATTGGAGAAGGAAATGGCAAACCACTCCAATGTTCTTGCCTGGAGAATCCCAGGGACGGGGGAGCCTGGTGGCTGCCATCTATGGGGTCACACAGAGTCAGACACAACTGAAGTGACTTAGCAGCAGCAGCAGCAGCAGCAGCAGCAGTTATGATACTTCCCTGCCTGAAATCCAGGGCATTATTGACAATGTAGGTAGGTCTGAACATTCTAGCATCACTCAATTAATTGACCAGGCGCATCTCATTAAAATGATTGGCAGAAAAAATAAATAAATAAAATAAAATGATTGGCAGGTACATGATGGAATTTTGGTGAGAATAGTGGTAACAGAGAAGGCCAGCCACCTAAACAGAACCAGTTCTCCTGTCTTCCCCATTTTCTCTTATCACCCAAGGGATGCTCTGAGCAGGCCACTGACATGTCTGACTCCTGCTAGATGGATATGCTGAATATCTTGGTTTAGACTCCAAAAATGGTATAAAGTTTGGTTTATATAAATGTAATTAAATGGAAGGTTTGTGATTATATTAAACACTTGCTATTCTCCCAAAGAGTATTACCCCTATGCTGTTGCAAGTCTGATAAAGTCACCACGGCATGAAATTACACTATGTTCTTAATTCCACAAATGTATGTGTTGTCTGGACTCAATTCCATTTTGCTTTGAAATTCAGTTTCATCTAAATCATAGGTTAAAGAGGGCATTCAAAAGCAGTTTTATTATATTTCTAAGTTTCCAACAAGGTTAATGAAGTTCAACACTTCAGTTCAATCTGAAAATGAAGGAAAAAAGAATATTATAGTTTCATTTTTAAACTGTGGCATAGAACCAGGAAGAATTATTATAATATCCACATCCTGTGAATTAACACATACTAATTTTATGAAATTTCTTCCTTTTAAAACATTTTAATATACTTTTATTTAGTGTCTACTGTCTAGGGACAAAGCAGTCTTGAATGTAAAATGCCTTGCATAATACGATACATATTCTAAAAACATTATTCAGAATAGCAAATAACTTTATTCTGCTACGTTTATTCATATAAATTTCTAATGGGGTTTCTGGAGATATCTACTTTCTTACATTTGTGGTAAAAACAGATTTGCACTTAATGTAACCATGATTTTTTTAAAAATCAGAAAATTCATGTGTATATTGTTAGTGTTTCACAATATGAATTGGAAATAAGAGCAGCCTATACTCAAGTTTCACCACCTCTTTATGGATAACTATAAGCAGTAGAATTCAGATGGGTATTCATTAAAACTATCCATCACATTCAGAACCCTTATGCTGGATTTACACAGTGCTAATTTTAAGAACAAGGAAATCACAGAGAGGATAAACACTTCACATGCTCTAGTTATCAGCTGAGTGAGGACCTTAGTTATCATGATTTTGTCTGTAAAACACAAGCAGATGCTTCCCTATCATGAGTTCTGTTCCTGCTCATCTAGATGTCAACAAGATACTAGAATTTTCATTATGAGTCTCTAACAATGATTATAAATGAACCAGAATTTCGAATCACAATGGAAAGTTTTCTCACAAGTTCTACCCAATGTGGTACCAAAATCAACATACATCTATCAAGATAAATCTTATTTTAGTCTCACTGATGTAAGACAACAGAAAGAGACAGGAATCCAAAAGGTCAACCATATTGTTTCTTGAGTTTTAGAAATTATACTGAGTTTTTGAGTAATTTGGAATGCACAGCAAGTTTTCTCAACTTAGATGATTTATCAGATAAACCGTTCATGGTCAGTATTGTTCAAATGACCTTGGAGAAATATTAGTTTTACTGAAACATATTACCATTTCATTCACCCCCCCAAACCGCTAATGTACTGAAATAGTTACAAATGATATGATATGATGTTGGTGATCTGCCTCTAAACAATACAGTTTGGGAGTAGTGAATGGCATTCATGGGATATCTGGCATGACTAGCCAGATATGTTTTTTGGGCACAAGAAAGTATCATATACCATTCTGTCCATTTTTATATATGTCTAAAATCCCCCTGAATAAACATTTGTTAAAAACTATCTTCTACCTTAGGGGTAGCAAACTGTTGGTCACATGCTGGATCCAGTCAACCAATATTTGACCCACAAAGTGCTTGAAAACTGTGAAAACCCACAGAATAACCAGAATTTCCAGATTTTTCTTGAAAACTTAGCTGTGGCAACCTTGAGACAGTATTCCCTTGTAATAGACAATTAAATAGTGCAAATAGCCTCCTATTTCTGGAAGAAAGGGCATGCATTTGCTGCAGCTTGGAGCACCCTAATATGTTGGGTTTGACTGACCTCACTTATGTACTTTGCCTCTCTGGCTCTTAAAACCACTTGAAATTGTTAAATTAACCATTTAAAGTTAGGGAGGGATGTTCACTTTCTTGCTGAAAGATGCTTTATGAGAATGATTTTGGTTTTTTATCATTATTATGCATAATAGGCTTAATGTTACAACCTTCTGATTTCCAAGGAAATCTAGAAACTCGGATTATATAAAATTTCCCAATTTACAAATATTGTCTGGGACAGATATTAGTCACAAAACTGAAAGAAAAAAGTACTGAATATCTTCCAACGTTCTTAGTCAGTCAGTTCAGTCACTCAGTCATATCTGACTCTTTGCGACCCCATGAATCACAGCACGCCAGGCTTCCCTGTCCATCACCAACTCCCAGAGTTCACGCAAACTCATGTCCATGGAGTTGGTGATGCCATCCAGATATCTCATCCTCTGTCGTCCCCTTCTCCTCCTACCCCCAATCCCTCCCAGCATCAGAGTCTTTTCCAATGAGTCAACTCTTTGCATCAGGTGGCCAAAGTTTTAGAGTTTCAGCTTCAGCATCAGTCCTTCCAATGAACACCCAGGAGTGATCTCCTTCAGAATGGACTGGTTGGATATCCTTGCAGTCCAAGGGACTCTCAAGAGTCTTCTCCAACACCACAGTTCAAAGGCATCAATTCTTTGGCCCTCAGCTTTCTTCACAGTCCAACTCTCACATTCATACCCAAATCAATTTGATTGTCTGTTAAAGGGTTAAATATTAAATACAGTGGAAAACACCAAGAAGACATTTTAGATCCTGAAATATAGAAAAGAAAAAACCTTCCTCCTTATCATCAAAGATTTACATGGTGAGCATGTAAGTTTTTATATCAGTTGTTTACTCTTTGAGGATTTGTGGTAATTGAAATGTTTTATTCCTAAACTCAAATGTTAATCTTGCTATGCTCCAGTCAAAATTTAATCAGCTACTCTGATTACAGTGATATAATCACATACATATACACATAGCATGCACATACCTCACTGCATATTAAAATATATTTTCCTTTTCAAGAAACTGTAAATTAGGAATATAAAAGTGAAAGCAGAAGAAAGAAATATACCAGTGTTGCAGTGAAGAGAAGGAAAAGAAGAAAAATGAGTTATGGATATCATTATATATCATTTATGTTTAAAAGAACTTTTTGTAACATGAATATTCAATCTACAAAGCCTTGTTATAAATCAGCCATCATCAGTGGGAGATTTATCTTGCTTGCCTGTGTTATATCATAACTCACTGCTTTATGGGAAGAAAACCATAGAGTTAATTGCTAAATTCATTAAAAACTTATATATTACTGTCTAGGAAAAGACCAATTGATTGAAAACTGCTAAACCAGCTAATAATCAATTCTTTCACATAGAAATATATTAGTGAGCCTTTATTGAAATAGGTATTTCAGACACAGTTACAAGAGACAGAATTATGCCGTGTCAGGTTAACAATCTGTTATAGTTCAAAGCATAACTTTTTGGGAGTTCCATATAAATCTAATGTTTTCTAAAATTTGGTGAAAATTTTCACCCCATCTAGGCTGAGGGACTTTTCCCACTGAGGAGTTATATGTAGACAGAGAATTTTAGCACCAACACAGAACCCCATGCTTACACTTGGATTAGGACTAATCATCATGTACTTTAAGTTTTATCCTCTGGCCATTGGGTTCAGGGAAACTCATTAATATCTTGAATAGGGGCAGAGTGAAAGAGCTACAGGGTAAGTTTCTATGTATTCATTCAGGGAAATGAATTAAATGTCAACCATGAAAACTTTCCCTTCCAGTTTACAGAGTTCATATGGCTTTTATAGGGAGATACGTAACTGTTTTTAATGCCATGCATATCTCTGAACAGATTTTTTAATAGCCATTCACTTCATAACAGCTAGTCTCTTTTCCTAGACTACTAAAGAAAATATTAATAATTTTACTTATACAATTTTTTTTTACTTTGATTGTAGTACAAATAATTGCTTTATGTGTGTGCTGTGAATTGCTCAGTCATGTCTGACTCTTTGCGACCCCATGAAATGTAGCCCAACAGGCTCTGCTTTCAACGGAATTCTCCAGGCAAGAATACTAGAGTGGGTTGTCATGCCCTCTTCCAGGGGATCTTCCCAACCCAGGGATCAAACCCAGGTCTTCTGCATTGCAGGTGGATTCTTTACTAACTGAGCCACCAGGGTTTTGTGTTTAGTTGAAATTAAATCACTAATATTTATGTGCCATGGCTACCTTTGATTCTGCTGAAACCTAAGCGAAAAGTGAAAGTGTTAGTTGCTTACTTGTGTCCAGCTCTTTGTGATGCCATGGACTGTAGCTCACCAGGCTACTCTGTCCACGGGATTTCCAGGCAAGAATACTGGAGTGGGTTGCCATGTCCTCGTCCAGGGGAATCTTCCTGACCCAGGGATCAAACCTGGGTCTCCTGCATTGCAGGCAGATTCTTTACCATCTGAGCCAGCAGGGAAGCCAAAATTTGGGAAAAGGTAACTTTCAGGGTTAAGTTAGTAAACTATAGCTTTGATGTACCAAAGACTCTAAGGGTTCTCTTGCTCTTTTCCATAACAAGGTAAGGTTACCTTAGTGCTAAGTCACTTCAGTCATGTCCGACTCTGTGCGACCCCATAGACGGCAGCCCACCAGGCTCTCCCGTCCCTGGGATTCTCCAGGCAAGAACACTGGAGTGGGTTGCCATTTCCTTCTCCAATGCATTAAAGTGAAAAGTGAAAGTGAAGTCGCTCAGTCGTGTCCGACTCTTAGCGACCCCATGGATTGCAGCCTAACAGGCTCCTCCGTCCATGGGATTTTCCAAGCAAGAGTACTGGAGTGGGGTGCCATTGCCTTCTCCGAAGGTTACCTTAGTAAATGTGCAGAAATCTCTTAAGTACATCTTATGAGAGCTATTGGGAAGCAATTAACCTTTCAATATGATGTACTAGTTTCAAAACTGGATTTTCCCCCTGAACTTACACTTTCATTTTGCATCCATTCCAACCCTCACACTTTGAAGATTGTTTATTATCCAGAATCATTAAGAAATGAGCTGCTACTTGAATCTTTTTAACAATGTTTATGAATTTTCTCATAGAGTTTACCTGCCCAAGCCAAGGACAGGTACATGAAATATTTTCAGTGGGTATAGAGATCAGATGTGCTCATGGTTTTTAACATAAGACAGACCATGTTTAATTCTCCTGACTTTCTATCCCATCCTCAAAAAAGAGCAGCAGACAATTTTAGTGCTATCTTATCTTTAGTGCTAAAGATAAGAATTATATTACACTGTGTATAGTCCTCATACATTTTCTGTTACACTGTTTTACAATTTTGCCCCAAATAATGGTTATATAATTTTTGACCCCATTTCTCATGGAAAATGTTGTTTTGAAGTGATTTTTGTTTTTCTAAATGCAGAGCTGATAATACCATTGACAGTAACCTTGCTGGGCACCCCACAAGCACTGAACTGGGATGACATTAATTCTGCCACTTACATTTAAAATGGATCACGGTGTTCGATGCATCCTGAGTGTCTGGGACAGCATATGTTAGGTTGTGGACGTTTGTATCACCTCATATCCCGCCTGCTTTAAAATATTCCATCTCTTCCTACCATTCATTAATCAGAATATCTTTGAAAACCAGCAATTTTCTTCCCATCTTTGATTCCTAAATTCCCTTTTATTGCCCCTTCACAACTTTCTAATCCCTGAACCTAAAACCCACAGATTCATTTTTTATAGCAAATTCTCTCTATGCTCACTCTATATATAATGACATTTCTTCAAATCAATACAGTCATTCACATTAATACAAAATGTGAGGCCCAATACAGGCATATAAACTCCTGTTCCTAGAATCAAATTCTTATCCTCCAAAGACCTGAATAAACAGTCCAGAGAAACATTTTTAATTAAAATTTACCAAAAATATAAATGAATTTATTTGTGGAGGTTTGCTAGACTATTAGGAAAATTCTTAGAAATGCAACTTGTTTATGGATGATATAAATTTTACATGACCATTTTTGACACTGCCTTCTATTTTTCAGATGTTTCTGCTTAGGGGTGTGGTCAGCATTATCAAGACAGGATGATGGTTATCTCATGCTCTCCAGTGGGCTTATTTCTAGACTGCAAACTACTTAAGGGCAAGAATGATGGTTATCTCATGCTCTCCAGTGGGCTTATTTCTAGACTGCAAACTACTTAAGGGCCAGGTCCATGGCTTCATAACTAGCATAACGCTGGGCATCGTCACGCACCAATTAAATGTGAGTTGAATTGATGGATAAAAAAATAATGAATGAATTTAAGTAAATGAACTGTCATTGTTTCAAGACTGGAGAGTAAGTGGTGTTTCCAAAGATTGCGATGTCTATCAAGACATGGAAAAATAATGGCTGTCCAAGTATTGCCATTTCAAGAATTTAAAAATAAGTATGTTTTATGTTGTACATAAAGGATATGTTTTTAATATGCTCTCTTTCACTCCCATACACTGTGAAGAGTGAGGTGTATCTCAAGAGTTTATCTCTGGAGATAAACAGAAAGGGCTAGAGTTGAAGTTAGTGAAGAATGTCCAGTTGTGTCAGACATGGTCATTTGCTGTCCTGGGGATCTCACTGCAAGCCTTGGGACCTCTGCCTAGAGGATGAGCTCTTAGACTAAAACATTCCATTTACCCCTACTATAATCAATGATGGTATAGTGACTTAGAGAGGCAGCTGAGAGCAAGAAAGGGGAGGGAAGAAGGAAGAGAAGGAACTCTCCAAGTATGGGTGCTAGAAATATTCCTGAGTTTCACATTATATACCATTAGCTAAAACCCTCTTCCATCCTGTAAGAGTAATCAAAGCAGTTAGGGGTGCTATTCTAAAGAATACAAAATGATCCTGTTTGACGAGTCACATTTTACTTTTTTATTTCCCAAGTGAATTTCAAGACAGCGATGGTACACAACTCATTTAACTATGGAATTCTCTTGCTCCTTCACTTTTACTCCTTGCTGTGATTACTCTGGACCTCCCTGGTGGCTCAGTGATAAATAATCTGCCTGCCAATGTGGGAGACTTGAGTTCAATTCCCGGGTGGAGAATATCCCCTAGGGAAGGAAATGGTCACCACCTCCAGTATTCTTTCCTGGGAAATCCCATGAACAGAGGAGCCTCGCAGGCTTCAGTACATGGGGTCATGGAGAGTTTGACATGACTTAGCGACTAAACAACAATGGTTGGATTGTGTTTGATGCAGAAAGTTATGCTGAAGACCTAACCTCAAGTACTTCAGAATATGATGTAATTGCTAAATAGGGTCTTCACAGAAGTAATCAAGGAAAAATGAGACCATTGAGGCAAGCCTAATTCAGTATGACCAGTTTTTGTGAAAGGGGAAATTTTAGACTTCCCTGATGGTACAGTGGTAAGAATCTGCCTGCCACTGCAGGAGACACGGGTTCCATCCCTGGTTGGGGAAGATTCCACACGCCATAGAGCAACTAAGGCTGTGTGCCACAAGTACTGACCCTGCACTCTAGAGCCCACAAGCTGCAACCGCATGGAGCCTGCACCCCTAGAGCCCATGCTCCACAACATGGAGCATGCTTCATGCTCATGCTTCATCTCATGCGCATGCTTCCCACCTCAGTGAGAAGCCTGTGCACCACAACAAAGAGTAACCCCAGTTCCCTGGAACTAGAGAAAGCCTGCTCACAGCATTGAGGGCCCAGCACAACCAAATAAATATTTTTAAAGGGGAAGAGTATTTGGACCCAGATGTTCACAGAGGGAAGATAACAGGAAGCACCACAGGGAGACAACGGTCACGTGACTGAAGTGATGCATCCACAAGCCAAGGAATGCGAGGACTGCCTGCAAACAGCAGAAGATAGAAGAGGCAAGGAAGGATTCTCATGGTCCTGCTGACACCTGTATTTCGGACTTCTAGCCTCCAGACTGTGAGCAATACATTTCTGTTATTTTAATCATCTGTTATTTTTGGTACTTTGTTAACAGCAGATTAGGGAACTAATACATTCCAATCTCACCCTAAACACTACATCTTCTGGTAAATATTCCCTGATAGCATCCCCCAGATAATGTCCTCTAGGCCACCATACTTATATATGGCATATTATAGATGCTCAATAACTGTGAATCAAATGAATAAATATATTGTTACAAAATGGATAATTGGTTAATTCTAAAAGAAACTTGTGGAAAAAACATTTGTGTATTGAGGTTTATCCCTACCAATCATTTCCAAGAAGTTAAGGACTATGTAGCACTTGAAGTAAAATGTACATTTCCATTAAATTAAATTATCATTTTAATAGATACTTCTTATCAGATATATTTTAATTAAAAATAGAAGTAATTATATTGCTATCATTCAGAATGAAGCCTAATTCTCAGAGGAAGAATTTGATGTGTGTGTGTATGTGTGTATGGGGGTGTGTAACAAGTTTCACTCTAAAATATTTCAAGGAAATAAACCACAAAATGTGGCAAAGATGTTGCTTGAAAACTCAAAATGAAGGTATTATTCATATTTTATGGTAGCATATCAAGTAGAATTTCTGGAAATTTTATTTGAATATTAACTTTTAAAGTCAAGGTTGTGAGTTCGAGCTTCACCTGGAGCAAATTTTACTACTCTCTAGCCATATGAGACAGTTTTCTAAATTATATTCAAATATACTAAAAAATCACCAAGCCCTTCCAGTAAAGATAAGAAATCATCTCACACTGTGAAACTATGTCACAACTAGGATTTACTCAAGACTGTCCCAATTTTTCTTATGAGGAATTGAGGAACAAGGAGCTCGAGAGATTTACTCAAGCAACAAGTCAATGAAAAACTCAGAGTCAGGGCAAGAGTTCTTTGAATTCCAAAGCATTCATGTTTTCCATTTCAAGTTATTTTCTATTCTAAGAGTGCAATGCCCTGTACTTATTCTAATAATACTTGGTAATCTCACGTCCTGAATCCTCTATTACATGACACAAACCAGTTACCGCATTTAAAGGAAATTGGGAAACAGATTTCTTTTTTTAATTGGGGTAGAGTTGCTTTACAATGCTCTTTGTTTCTGCTGTACAACAAAATGAGTTAACTAGATGTATATGTATATCTCCTTCCTCTTGGACCTCTCTCCCTCCCTGCCATCCCACCCTTTTAGGTCACCACAGAGAACAGAGCTGACCTCCCTATTCTATACAGCAGGTTTCCATTAACTGTATATTTTACACATGGTAGTGTATACATGTCAATCCTAATCTCCCAATTCATCCCAATCCCCCTTCTCTCTCCCCACCATGTCCACACATCTGTGTCTGTTCTCTCTGTCTGCGTCTCTATTCCTGCCCTGCAAATAGATTTTGAAAAAGGCATTTCTTCAAAGGAGGACATACAGGTGGCCAAGAGGCACATGAAAAGATGCTCAACATTACTAATTATTAGAGAAATGCAGATCAAAATGACAAAGAGGTATCACCTCACACTGGTTGGAATGGGTATCATCAAAAATTTACAAACAATAAATTCTAGAGAGGATGCAGAGAAAGGGAACCCTCTTGTAGGAATGTAAATTGGTACAGCCACTATGAACAGTGGAGGAAACTTAAAAAAAACTAAAACTACCATGCTGCTGCTGCTGCTAAGTTGCTTCAGTCGTGTCCGACTCTGTGCGACCCCATAGACAGCAGCCCACCAGGCTCCCCTGTCCCTGGGATTCTCCAGGCAAGAACACTGGAGTGGGTTGCCATTTCCTTCTCCAATGCATGAAGGTGAAAAGTGAAAGTGAAGTTGCTCAGTCCTGTCTGACTCTGAGCAACCCCATGGACTGCATACGACCCAATAATACTACTCCTGGGTGTATACCCTGAGAAAATCATAATTCAAAAAGGCACATGTTCCCCAATATTCACTGCAGCACTATTACATATTTATTTTTGAGGGACCAGAAAGCAATCCTTAATTCCTAATGCGTCTTGACAATGTCCACTTGTCTCTCTCTGACTCTCACTGAGGCCTAAGGGATCACCACTCTTCACCTGGCTTTCTCTGCAAACTTCTGACCTGTCTGCTCTCTCTTTTGTTCCCATCCCAGCCATCCTCCACCTCAAGCCCACTAAGATTTCACACAGTAGCTGGCATTCTTTCTAAAATCTAAGTTTGCTCATGTGACTGTTTTACTTAAACCTCTAAAATCCTTCCTGTTATTTTTGGAATAATGATCAAAATCCTTAACCTGTCTTTGTAGACTGAACGATTCCTCATCCCTCCACGTATACATGCTAACCTTACACTGCACAAATTCCCATTGAGCCAGACTCTGAATTTCTCAAAGTGGCAAGCTCCAACTTGCTGCCTCAGAGTGTAGAAGAGTTCCCTTCTACTTGAAGGGCTTTTTTGTCACCTAATTTATTCCTGTGCCTTCTTTACTTAATTAGCTTCTATTTACTTTTATATGGTCTTTTATTTAATGACATTTTTCAGCAAAGCTTTTCTTGGTCTTTGAAAATGTTGGCTAGGAGTCTCATTTTCTTTCATGGTACTTATAACTTCATTTAAAATTATATTTGTATTGATATGATTGATCAGTTGGAGTCTGTTACTGCCACAAGACTGTGGACCTAAGGGTAAGCACAAGGACTCTTTTGTTCACTGATTAAACCCCCAACACCTTGCAAGTTCTAGCCTTGATGAGTATACATTGAATCAGTAAATGAAAGGAAAGTCAGCATGAATCAATTCATGGTTTTCATATTAGCATTATTCTCAATCATTGCTCCTAAAAGCCATTGCATGAGAATTACCAGATATCTGTACTGAAATACAGATTTTTAGGCCCATGGATCATTTACTGATTCAGACATTCTAGGCACAGGGCCTTATAGCAAAGAAGTGATTCTGGAGTGCTGCTTAGTTTATGGAATCACTCAGCTAAGCAATATTTCCAACAGTAACCATATGTGAAACTGTATTTAAACTGTGAATTCAATCTCTTTACAGAAGAGTGGGTATGTATGTAATTACCCAAGCAACTTCTATAAATAATTGAAGAATTACTAGACTTGGTTTACATGATGTAAACATGAATAACACAGGTCCCATTTGCTTAGAGATCACAAACTATCAAATTAGATAGATTTGTAATCACAGAGATTACACAATTTAAAATATACTTTTCAGTATGCTGAAATGTAACCTTAAATCCAGATTAGAAAGTATGAAGGAAAAACTGTGAAGTGTTAGGATCCCAATTTGAATTGAGTCTTAAGATGTGTAGGAATAGAGGAAGGAGATTTCCAGAAGATAAAATAGTTAGAAGTTATAGAATCATGAAAGAGCATGGCAACTTTTTAAAATACTGAGTCAGAATGCATGAGGGGTTAGTTTGTAAAGGGCATTGTAAGCCAAACCATAAAACTTAGATGAAAATTTTAATCAATATAGTAACATTTACAAAGACAAAGATATTGCCTTTGAACAAACCAATCTCTAAGATGATTTCACAAGCTTAGTTTTTTTTTTTTTTCCTGAGAACTATGAGATACATTTACCATTAAAGTTGAAAAATATTTGCCAACAAGAACATTTTTATTACTATGTATATGAAACTGAAAGCTTCAGTCTTCTAAATTCTCTGTGTGAAATGTCATGTTGGAATTTAAGTTGATATTTAAAAACATTGCTACAAAAGTATGCCTTGTATTCTTTAGAATTATAATATATTTAATTTTATATGGACTACTATCTAACTATAGATAATGATGAAAGAAAAATTAAAAGTAATAAAAAGCAAAGATTACCCCTTGTACCATTTGCATAATGATTAACTAGCAAAATTTTAACAAATAGAAAGCTAAATTAGTGGAATCAAAGGAGCTACTTACAAGCAGTTTATCAGAACAAACTCATCTATGTGACAAAATGCACACTTGGTATCATTGACATGGAAATGTATCACAATTGTTAACTCAAAAAGGTTTTGTAAACAACAAAATGGGCATCCTTTAATTCAATAGTTCTAAGCCCTAGTTCCACCACCTTAAACTACCTAAAAAGCTTTTTATTTGATAGTAGACACTCAGCATATGTTTATTGTGTTGATTAACATTTCTCTGATTAGTCTAACAGATTAACAAATAATAAAATCTATACTAACTATTAAAATCTACTAACATTGGGGGAGAGAGAACGACATCAGAAAAAACTTATAGCAACATTTTCTGAAACCTGTTTACTCTAAAAGTACACTCCTTGTTGTACATTCTCAACAGACTAAAAGAAATGTTTTAGGTACCACCACGATAATGTCTGAATTTCTAGTTCTTATCTTTTAGGGACAAATATTTGGATTATTTTAAGGATTGTAAAGAAAATTATTTTGTACACCATATTTGCTCCTGCCAAATTACATTAATTGTGGGATTAATAGCCAATATATTTCTTTTTCTGTATAATTATCTGTACAGATGCTACCATTTAGTATTACAGTAGAAAAATGAAGAAGAATAAGTATTGTCTGAATGAATTGGTTCCTGTGAGACCTCTGAAGTTTTAGCTTGCCATATGTTAGTGGTTCTGCCTTGATTTGATGTGTGAGCAGATTTGCTGTGTGCTGGATTAATATCCACCCCTGAAGAAGTCTAGAGAAGCTGTCCAACTCAACTGACCTGCATTTTAAAAGTGATTATAATATATTTAATACAATGAGATTTATCTCTTTCCAAAATTGTGAGCAATTGCAAGCAATCTGTCTCTGACAGTGCTTGGGCATATTAATTAGACCATTTAAAAACCATAGTTGTAATTAAAGACACAAATTTACTGGTGTAGAAAGTTAGCAAGGAATGGGTTAGAAAGTTTGTTTAAATTCTACATAGTAACGAGAAGCTAATATATTTCTATATACTTCAGCTCTTGATTTTCTTCTTCTGCCTAATAGAAGTAATGTTTTGCCTTACCTAATTCAAATAAGAATTCAGGATTCTATACATATACAATTATATTAAATAATATGGTATCCTCCAGTCCCAATTCACTTGGCATCCACTCATTCAGTAAATATTTTTTGAAGATATGCCATGTGGGTATATTTAATGATTAAAATCTTGACTTTGAAGTCAAACCTTGCTGCTGCTGCTGCTAAGTCGCTTCAGTCATGTCTGACTCTGCGATCCCATAGACAGCAACCCACCAGGCTCCACCGTCCCTGGAATGGAGTGGGTTGCCATTTCCTTCTCCAATGCATGAAAGTGAAAAGTGAAAGTGAAGTCGCTCAGTCCTGTCTGACTCTTCACGACCCCATGGACTACAGCCTACCAGGCTCCTCCGTCCATGGGATTTTCCAGGCAAGAGTACTGGAGTGGGGTGCCATTGCCTTCTCTGCAAACCTTGCTACCTCTTCCTAGTTATGTGACCGTTTGAAATCAGTTTTCTCTCTGATTCTCAGTTTTCTCATCAGAAAAGTAGAAGAAGAGTAGTAATACATATCAGAGTAGACTGTTGGGAGAATGTAATGGGACAACGTGCATTAAAGACAGCATCAAATGGGAACTGAGCAACAGCATAAGAAGATGTTCAGGACAGAGTTAACACAGCAAGGCTGATCCTTAGAAGGGCTTGTTTGCAGAGCTGGCCCTTGGCTGGTTTCAGGAAATTTGGCTTTGAAACATTCTGTAAAATGGTCAAATCTCTGTACTGCTCTGTATAAACTGTGTATACAGGCAGTGTGATTTATGGTGAACACCTGCTTTCCTTCTGGGAATCTTGAATTTTGGTAGCTGTGGCTAGGCAGAGTGTCTGTGTGACCAGCCCCTAATAAAACCTTGGAATGTGAGTCTCAAACAGACTTTCCTGTGCAGAAGTGTACATTTCACTGGTGGAGGAAGGAGTATGCCCTGTCGCCCCTTTGAAGAGCACATAAGAAATCTGTTTTGGGATTCACCCAGACTCTGCCAAATAGTTTTTTTCCCCTTGCTTATCCTTGTTTTCTTTGGAATCTTAACTCTATAATTACAGTCACTAAAATCCTCCTACAGTGCAGGAGACGCATGTTCAATCTCTGGGTCAGGAAGATCTCCTGTGAAGGAATGGCAACCCACTCGTGTTCTTGCCTGGGATATCCCACAGAAAGAAGAGCCTGGCATGCTACAGTCTAAGTGGTCACAAGGAGTCAGATACAACTTAGTGACTAAACAATAACAACAATCCTGTTGTATATTCATTCTCTGTAATATTTCACAGCCATGAGTATAATAGCCTTCAGGTTCCTTGAGTTCTTCCAGAAAAGTAGCAATGACGGAATTTGTTAAAATGACCTCCATTCACAGAAACATGATTAAAGTATTGTCTGGGGAAAAGAAACAGGAAGAGATGGGGTTGCTGAAGCCCTGATGCCTGGATGTCTTTGGAATTACTCATGTGAAACAGAAGTTGAACTGTGATCTGTTACAAGAAGCAAGAGCTACCAATGAAATTGAAAAGTGATAAATCTAATCCCAGGAAAGTTGGCTCAGTTGATCCCTTGGTTTCTTTTTCGCTATGGTAGCTAAAGTGGCAAAAGATGAAACAAGAGAAAGAACAGAAAGGCCCAGAAATACCCAAGATTATATTTTTTTACAGTGGGAAGGAGAAACTTACATTTTCTGAATGGCTACAATGCCTTTATATTTACTGAAATTAAGTTAGTATTAATCTGATCAAGAATTATGATGAATCAATGCATGCCGTAATTCACATAGCAGCCAGTAAGAAAAAAAAATTAGAATTAAAACGATGTATCAGACATTATTTACTTTATACACATATAAAATTATATACATATATGTGTGTGTGTGTGTATATGTGTATATATATACACACATACTTACTTTGTGGGAGAAATCACTGAAAATGATTGCTCTTCTAAGACTTTGAAAATATAAAAATATTAATATAAAATTGAGTTATATGAATGAAGACAATTTAAATTAAAAATTCAAGTATAATATAAACAAAGAAAGGAAGCCGCTCAGTTGTGTCCGACTCTTTGCTACCCCATGGACTGTAGCCTACCAGTCTCCTCTGTCCATGGAATTTTCCAGGCAAGACTACTGGAGTGGTTTGCCGTTTCCTTCTCCAGGGGATCTTCCCCACCTAGGGATTGAACCCTGGTCTCCCACATTGTGGGCAGACACTTTACCATCTGAGCCACCAGGGAAGCATAGATAATATAAAAGAAATTACTCATTTCTTCAAAGTTTACATCACATTTAAATAGGATTTAAATGTATAACTCTAATATTCAATATTCTTATGAACTAAGAATATAGAAATTTCTATTTAAAAAATAAAATTCTAATTGTATGACCTGAAGAGAATCTAGCAATAAGATCTTCATTTGTAAATAAGGTCTGATAGAGACTATCAGGACATCCATAATTTGTCTAAAATCAATTTGTCCCATTCCACTGCTTTTTCCAAAAAAAAAAATGTACCTCTTATTTCACAATAAACAGATCCCTTAAAAGTGTGTATCTAACTTATTTTTGAAATATTTGAATAGTGTTATGAAATTAATATTTCAGTATTAAAATTCTACTTGCCTTAGGCTTTTTGCCAAATAGTTAATCATCTGCAGACACCTTCACTACTAAAAATCTGCTTTCAAATAACTGAAAAATTTTATATTGAAAGTAATAAAACTTCAATGTACTTCATTTATAAAGTTCATATTTTATAAATTAGAGTGAAATTATCTATATTTAGATCTAAGCAAATGCTAGACACTGGCTGCAATTTGTTAATAAATAAATAACATTAATATAGAAACCCAACAAATTATCTCCAACAATTTACAGCGTTTTTCACCTTTAAGACTTTTAAATCACCCTTTGCACTGTAGCTATATGAGCATTCACAGCTTCAGATTCATGAAGCAGGATCATTTGAGGTATGTGTGAGAGGAACCGTATGTGTGAAACTGTCCTCGGGCCTAGACTCATGATGAAACACCATTCAGAAAGTGACAATTTCCTTCCTTACAAATCATGCAATTTCCAGTGCCATCCTTCAGGTGGATGACACTGCTCTGTTGGATTATCACTCATGCAGCTTCCTGCCAAAAAAAGATTGGCTCTTGAGAGTTGTAAAGTTCAAGAGGCTGAACAAAATATAAAGGGGGAAAAGAGGAGGAAGAAAAAGTTTTAGAGTGTTTGTGAAGCCCTCTTCAGGCTGCTAGATGCAGCAGAAGTGAGAACCATACATTACTCTGTGCCTCAAGGTGAAAGAGGACTCTCCAGAGGTTGCTAGAAAATGTGTGTATGCATGGGGCTGGAGTGCCTCTCAACCATGCTCTGAGTACTAGCTCTTTAGCTTGTCTTGTCTTAATTTTTATTTTTAACTAAACAGATTATTGAATTATGCTTGTATCAAACATGTTTACTAATATAAGGTCACAGGTACAGAGGCCCATACCAAGGTCACAGATGCAGAGGCCCATACCAATGTCATCTCCAGAAATGACTGACCCCATTGTAACTCTTGCCAAAAGCCCCCGATCCTTCCCAGCCGGGCTCCTAACTCCATGTTAGGTAAAAATGGCCACCCTAGTACTCACCCTATATTGATCTAACCAATCAGCTAATGCTACCCTTCCAGCAGGAATTTTCTTTGTCTTAAGGCTATAAAAATTGACTATTAGCCTACAAAAGCGTTGACTCTCTCTGGTCTGTCAGGAGGTCAGCACACTGTGCTTGCAACACCCACATTTTCTCTGCTTTTTGTTCTTAATAACCTCACTGCTTTCTGAAACTGTGTCTGGAAATTCTTTTCCAACTTACACTCAAACTGCCATGACAGAATCCATGTTTGAAATCTTTAGAATCTGGTAACATTTCAAAACACCACATAGATGAAGGCATGCATAGAGAGAAATTTGTAACTTTTTAAATACTTACTTTAGAAAAGAAATAATCTTAAATCAGTAACCTAAAATTCTCTATTAAAATAAGCATAGAATATAAAAATCACCCAAATCCATGCAGTAGTCAAGTGATAGAGAAAAAGAGAAGGGTAAAATAAAACACTTACTAGGTTTTCCCAAGGGTTCTCAAAAACTTTGTATTCAAATGTGTGTTTCACTGTGTGGGCTTTCCTGGTGGCTCAGAGGGTAAAGAATCACCTGCAACGTGGGAGACCTGGGTTCAGTCCCTGGGTTGGGACGATCCCCTGGAGAAGGGAGTGGCTACCCACTCCAGTATTCTGTCCTGGAGAATTACATGCACTGTATAGTCCACTGGGTTGCAAAGAGTCATTACTGTGTGAGTACCACAGTGGGAACTCCCTCTCTTACACACTGGATGAATGGAAAGGCATTGCTGAGAAAAAGCAAGTTAAGCCACAGTTACACTGCTTGAATTCTGTGACCAGGGTCATGATTGGCTCAAAATCCAAAGTTCTTATCAGCTATCAAGAAGCTATTCTCCAAATTTAAAGACATTCCTCATTTCATTAGTTAAAAGTATGTTCACCACTAACCCAGGGCTTGATGAATATTATAAGCAACTCAAAGCCAGTCTTAATGTTATGTTGATTTTTGCAACCCAGATCTCATCAAATATTGCTTGACTTAAAGAATAAATGGATGGGTATATACATTAATAAATTAAGAAGAAGGAACATTCCTTTGAATGATTTTATTTCCTCTTCATCTATATTCTAATGCTTTTAACAGAAGTTTGAAATTATCTTTTTCTGATTTCATCTCATTAGTTCAAGTGATCTCAATGTCATTCTAAATACATATAGACACACACCTATATATATATGTTTCTAATAAGTATGCCTCATAATTATTTCTTTTGCATACATTACAAATTTTTGATTGTACTAGATATTCATATGAAAATGGAAAAAAATCTTTCAAAAAATAACAAATTCAAGCATAGGCTTGGATTGTTAAAAAATATTAAAATTTGGTACCTTCCAAATATCACAAAATTCACTACTATAGATCAGGGTTAATTAAATAGCCAATCATTTAAAATATACATACAAGATATCCATTATGATACTATTGTGGGAATTTTGTCTGGACATTAAATAGATCTAAGGCTTCCTTAGTCCTGGCTCCTAAAATAAATCTAAAATAAGTCTGATCCACAATTATTAAATGCAATTTAATCAAATTTTTAAAATCAAAAAACTCTAAGACCAACTTTTTAAAAGATTTGTGGTAAATGTGACCTCAACTGATGTATGAGTATTAGTTTGAGCAGTTGAATATTCATATATTAAAACTATGGATCACATACCAGCTTTTATATTGCTAACTGACTTGCAAGTAAATACCCATTTAAATGAACCCAGAAGCCTGACCATAGCTTTGGATTTCTGGGATTATTAGGATTGACCTTTTAAAAATCAGATCTGATATTTTTGGATTATATAGACATGGCTTGAAATTTATTTATCTAGATCAGCAGGCTGATCGTAAGAGACTCCAATAGGTTGACTGGAGATTTGTTGTTTTTATTTCTCTCAAGGTCCAGGGGAAGAATCTGCATAAGATCAACTTATTAGGAGACTGAGTAGTGTGTACCAAGTGGGAAAGTTCTCTTTGCTTACAAACCTGATTGCAACTTCACTGAAGGTCATCATATCTAAACTCAACTTCATCCAAGCCCCTACATCTTCATGTCCACTTAGCCTTCATACTCACACTGTACACATACCTGGTATCTACACCTTGCTCTGTTTAAATCACACTTACTAGGCATTTCTAACACATATGACAAGAAAATAGAATGGGAGGAAGTAAGAGTCCCTCTCACTAGGGCTCTAAGCTCCAAGCAAGTCCAGTTTCAGCAGCATAGACCTGGCCCTGGTTAGTCCCTGAAACTAGGAATGAGAACAGCTGGATACTTTTGTCTTGCCTAGAGTGTTCACAGGGGTCCTTATTGAGCATCACAATGGACTACTGATCAGATTTTTGTTTTTTTACTTCCTTTTGCTGTTTTTCCTTATCACTGTCCTATTTAGAGATCTAGGGAGAACCAACAGTAAAAGATCCATGTCAGTGCCAACATGTGTTCGTAGCTGGCCTAGGGACCTAGTTACAAAATGAACAACAAGAACTTTGCAGATGACCTAGTCAAAGATACTAAAAACCTAATAACCATGTGCTTCTCTTTCTACTATATGATTTTCCCTCCAATAAAGCCTATATGACTACAGAACATGTATACACAGTATATATACTGACTTGTTAGACTTGTATGAGGATTAATTATACCAAACCAAGACAGTTAGTCCCTTTAGTATTATTCAGTAAATCACAATTTAGTTACTAAATGTACAACTGATGAACAAATCTAATATAATTATAAATGCAAATTTTACCTTAATGAAATTACTGTAATATCATCATATCTATATTTTAAAGCAAATGCTAACTTTTAAAGAGATCAAGTTTGGAATTCTGCTCATACATACTTAAAAAAAAAACTTTTTAAAAGAAATGCCAACAATATTATTTTATGAACTACAGAACTCTAGTACCATTACTTCATAGTTATGCTTACTTTTGTAGTGGTATTATCACATTTAATGATCCATGTTGTGATTCCGTCATTATTTTTGATGAAAAATCAAATTTCCTACAAGGCAAAGAATTTGTCCCTATAAGAATATACCTAAATAATCTTACAGACTAAAATTTCAAAGCTAAACCAATACCAGTATTTCCATAGTAATTTTGTGACTATTCTTATGAACCATCAAAAGGCAGTAAAAGCTAATTCCTCCTTATTGCCAACTGGAATCTCCTATCACTGCTTTGACAATTATTGCCATGGAAGACAGAATCAGGAGTCTACTCACCACTTTGCTACGGAAAGAGCATCCTCACTTCTGACTCATTTGTGTCTCCTTCCAGAACCCGTGGGAGCAATCTTGCTGTCAGAACAGGCCAGGACTTATCCATCTTCATCCTTATTTGCACTTGCCTCTGTCAGTCTTGGGCTTCCCTGGTGGATCAGATGGCAAAGCGTCTGCCTGCAATCGGGAGACACAGGTTCAATCCCTGGGTTGGGAAGAGCCCTTGGAGAAGGGAAAGCCTAACCACTCCAGTATTCTGGCCTAGAGAATTCCATGGACTACAGTCCATGGGGTTGCAAAGAGTCGGACACAACTAAAAATCTTTCACTTTCACTTTCAAGTAATCATGAAGTACTTACATACGATGACATGAAAAATATAAATCTAGTCTACAATGACATTGAGAAGTGACTTTATGGCATTATACTGAGCTCACATGGCAACATTATAACAGTTTCTATGCCAGTCACTGTTCTAAGCATTTTACACATATTACCATATTTAACATTCAGAATGACACTGCATAGAAGACAGGAATATACTCAGATGAGAAAATGAAAGAACAAAGAATCTAACTTGCTCAACTTATAGTTAAATAAGTGGTGTGTGTGTGTGTGTGTGTGTGTGTGTGTGTGTGTGTATGTGTGTGTGTGTGTTAGTTGCTTAGTCGTGTCCAACCCTTTGCAACCCCATAGACTGTAGCCCACCAGGCCCCAGTGTTCTCCAGGCAAGAACAATGGAGTGGGTTGCCAATTCCTTCTCCAAAAGAAACTATAGAATGAAAGAAAGTGAAGTTGCTCAGTCGTGTCCAATATTTGCGACCCCATGAACTGTAGCCTACGAGGCTCCTGCATCCATGGAAATTTCCAGGCAAGAGTACTGGAGTGGGTTGCCATTTCCTTCTCCAAATTAAGTGGTAGAGTCAGGACTTAAAATTAAGCATTCTTGGTCTAGAATATGCACTTTGAGTCACTACTACTCCATTCTAATAGGCATAATAAAATCATTGCAACAAAAACCATAATGAAAACTGTAGTAGCCATTTTGCTGCTCTAAAACTAATTACAGCTCTATATCTTCCACAAAACATGGTAGCATTGCTTTTTCATGCTTTGTAATTGTTGGGTACTTCATGTCCTTCCAGTAAATAAGTTCTGTGTATCATTTTCAGGACTGATATTCAATTGCCTGCAGGAGACCCTCTGACACAGAGAGGAAAACATCCCAGATAGGAGATAGTCCATCTGTCTGTATTTCTTAGTAATTAGTGAGTAACTGTCTTTCTGGATTTGTAAGGAAATATAACTGAACAAAAATCAAAATTGTATTACTTTCAGATCAGATCAGATCAGATCAGTCGCTCAGTCGTGTCTGACTCTTTGCGACCCCATGAATCGCAGCACGCCAGGCCTCCCTGTCCATCACCAACTCCCGGAGTTCACTCAGACTCACGTCCATCGAGTCAGTGATGCCATCCAGCCATCTCATCCTCTGTCGTCCCCTTCTCCTCCTGCCCCCAATCCCTCCCAGCATCACAGTCTTTTCCAATGAGTCAACTCTTCGCATGAGGTGGCCAAAGTACTGGAGTTTCAGCTTTAGCATCATTCCTTCCAAAGAAATCCCAAGGCTGATCTCCTTCAGAATGGACTGGTTGGATCTCCTTGCAGTCCAGGGGACTCTCAAGGGTCTTCTCCAACACCACAGTTTAAAAGCATCAATTCTTCGGTGCTCAGCCTTCTTCACAGTCCAACTCTCACATCCATACATGACCACAGGAAAAACCATAGCCTTGACTAGACGAGCCTTTGTTGGCAAAGTAATGTCTCTGCTTTTGAACATGCTATCTAGGATGGTCATAACTTTCCTTCCAAGGAGTAAGCGTCTTTTAATTTCATGGCTGCAGTCACCATCTGCAGTGATTTTGGAGCCCAGAAAAATAAAGTCTGACACTGTTTCCACTGTTTCTCCATTTATTTCCCATGAAGTGATGGGACCGGATACCATGATCTTTATTTTCTGAATGTTGAGCTTGAAGCCAACTTTTTCACTCTCCACTTTCACTTTCATCAAGAGGCTTTTTAGTTCCTCTTCGCTTTCTGCCTTTGGGGATTGCTTGTTTAAAACAGTAAAATCTAAATATACTTCAGTTTTCTGATATGAGTACACCAAAAAATGTGAACAAAACAGGCTAAGCAATAAATTTAATAATTCTAAAATTTTCATCAAAGTTGAAAGATGACAAATACTTTTAATCAAATATAATTTTTTATTTATTATATAATTCACGCATCTCTGTAAATTGCTAGTGATTTCTTGTTTCTATCACATTGTTGAAATAAAATTAAAGTATAGAATGACAAAAGATGAAGAAAATATAATAGGTAAATGGTTTATCATCAAAAGACTAGCTCATTTAAAATGCAATAAAATTTTTGGACTGTAATGATTTTACTTAGTCCCTCAGAAAGTATATATTAGCCACCTGATGTATGATCATTACTGCTGATTTAAGAATTAAGGCATATGAAAAAGAATCTTTAGAAAAGTAGCCAGATATCCATAAGATTTGTCAAATCATATTTTATAAATAAAGATTGGATATGATGCATCTAATATGGGAATACAGTTTCTGGAGCCAAGAAACTTATCACTAATAACTGAATATGTCACTGTCTTTTGAAATCTATTATCTATTGGTTTTAAGTAACTTTTAATACAATATGTGTTGTTTAATTTTAAAATATTAGTTCTATGTAAATCATAGAACAGATAATTTTTCCATAATGAAGTGAAAATGTAGATTTCCCCTCCCAGAAGAACTATAACTGACAAATGTCTATATTTTATCATTAGAAATGAATAATTAGAAATATGTCAGCATTCATCTGGCTACTTAAACACTTATTTCAAAGGGAAATATCTATGCAGAGTTTTAAAAAATATTGTTGAAAAAATAAATTTCCTCATAATATACAACTTATATAAATTCATATATCACACCTTCTGAAGGAATCTGTTCAGCTATTGGTTTTTATGTACAGAGATAATTCAAATTATGTTACAGGTAAAATTCTGGACAGCATATTCATTCAAATAATATAATAACATTCAAGGAAAATGGTTGGTGGTTGGCAAATAAACATGATATTTATCAGGCTTTCCAGTCTCACAGAAAAAACAATTACTGTGTTTGTTGTGCAAATAACACCTCTCCCATTTTCCTACAGCCCTGTTGTCATTTAGAAGCAAGAGCTTTATGTGTTGTTAGCAAAGCCATTTCCTTAAATTCTTTGGTAACATTTGCTTTTATAGGCAATGAAATATATTCTACTTTTTACTTTTTTAAAGACAAACATCTGGTAACAAGAGTAAAGTTGATGAAGCTAGAATTAGTGGAATTAGATGAGAAGGTCAACTTGAACTAAGTTATAGAAATGTAAGTATTGAGCATCTCTTATTAGTGGAAATGCACATACATTTAGATAATCATACAATGAAAAGGAAATTATTTATAAAAAATTTTTAAATTAAAGTTTGAGAGAGATGAAATATCTTCCCAAGCCCTGTTTTAGGAAGGCTTTAATTTTATTCTCTTTGTTATAGTAAGTGGAAAACAACATTTCCATTTGTGCCTCTTGTCTTCCTCTGATCTAATTTTTTTTTATTTTTTGGTACAAAGTCACTGTAGGGAAGAAGGGGCAGAAAATTATGTTAAAGGTAAAAGGAGGTACATCAGAATTCTCAGCAGTTTACTGGAGCTTACATAGATTGATCCGGCAGCATCAAAACAAAAGTGGTGACTGAGGCACATATTTTTAGTGTCACATCGAAAATTTATTAAATTGTACACTTTTAATGAATGTATTTTATTTTGTGCATTATTTCTCAATAAAGCTATTTTAAAAAAAAATGAAGGAGTGTTCCTGGAAAGGAGTCAGGGCTAAGTTTTTATAGAGAAGACAGTGAAACAAAGAAGGCCAGTTCTTTAGTTATAGCTTCATCAGTTGCCTCTTTAGGTGTCTCAGAGGTTAAAGCATCTGCCTGCAATGCGGGAGACCTGGGTTCAATCCTTGGGTGGGAAGATCCCTTGCAGAAGGAAATGGCAACCCACTCCAGTATTCTTGCCTGGAGAATTCCATGGACAGAGGAGCCTGGTGGGCTACAGTCCACGGGGTCGCAAAGAGTCGGACACGACTGAGCCACTTCACTTCACTTCACTTTAATCAGTTGCCTTACTTGGGAAAGCCAAGTTGGTTGTTCTTAAGTTTCATTTTCTTACATCTGCTTCATGGACTCTGGCTCCAACTTTTGGTTTGCTTGGAACTACCAAAGCATTAGAGCCTTCTTGGTCTAATGATCCCCTTGTTTAATTATTTTAACACTTGATACTTGAATTTTGAACAAAGATCACTTAGGAACAAAAACAGGAGGAAAAAAATTCACTATCCATCCTCTTCTTCAATCCTGAAGGAATATTATGTTGGAAATTGCTCTTTGTACAATCTGCGTATTCATCCACTTCATTTGGATCCTCACACAACTATGTTTTAAAAATATTTGGGGAGATTTATATTTCAAATATTAGAAAATAAAATGTACCAATGGAACAGACAAAAGCATGTTACTCCACAACTGTGCAAGCCCATTTGTGGGATAAATGGCAAGTGGAAGTGTTTCATAATTTTGGAGACTTACAACACCCGAACACAACGAATCAGTGAATACAATACAGCCAACAGCACACCTGTGATTCTAGAAGCCTTGTTTTCTTGGGTCATTCTGACACTGTTTCAATCTAATTTTTAAATAATATCCTATATTGATTAAAAGAATTGGCTTTAAACTAACCTAGACATGAATTTAAGAATCAATAAAATCACTTCCTGGATATATAAACTTGGACAAGTTAATTATCATCCTTAAATTTTAACTGTCTCATCTAAAAAAATGGAGATAATGATAATACTCATATTTAGGGTTTTGAAGGTTAAAATATGGTAATTATTAAAGTTTTATATCTCAGAGACTCACACAAAGTAAATATTCAAGTAATTATTAATTTATGCTATCACAATTAATGATAAGATGACTCTTTCATTTACTGCCAAAAGTAAGTCCATAATAGACGATCCTGCACTGTGTGTGAGAGGAAATAAAGACATGAATATTAGTCACCAGAAACTGCATAATGCTTTAGATACCTAAGCTCAAGTCAACAACAGCTCCTCAAGAACAATTGTTTGTATTCAGTTTTCTTATTATCTCCAGAGATACACTTTCACTTAGCCAGTGGTCACCAGCCCATCAGACACATGGTAAAGGGAAACCCTATATTTCCTATTTTCCCTCCTTCTACAATGGCAATTTATTTTTAATAAGAAATAAATCATTTTGCAATAGTCACAGTCATATTTATTCTACTAATCTTATACACATGCTAAATTCTTCATAAAGTTCTACCTAGCATGTCTGTGGAATCTAAACTATGGGCCAGTTATTTTGTGTAGCAACATTTAATTGGATGTTTATTTGCACTAGATTTTCTATGTATCTGTGAAACAGCACATTAGAGATAAAAATGTTAACACTTTAGGGAAAAAAGAGATTTTGGCCATTCTGATTATCTGCAAAGTATTTCATCTTTGGATCTTTCTGAAAAAAAAAAAAAAAAGATGTGTGCAAAATAATTAGCTTTTTAGTTATCAGATATAAAAAATTTAAATTTAGAATTAGAAATGTGCTCACAATGGATATCAGTGGGTGAAAATGTAGCTGATCTATGATTTGTGGGTTACATTCAAAAACTTCTTTGCCAAGTAATAGTAATAGTTTACTTCAATTCAAAGTATGTGTCTTTTATATATTAATAGATGTTTTTAAATTCACACAATTTTAGGGCAGGCCTACAAGGAACTTTAGCAATCTAATTTAACCCCTTCATTTTGCCATAAAATAAGTAAACCCAAGAGATTTATGAGAGATGTCCCTGGTCACACAACCAGTTTGAGGCACAGTCTGAACAGTAGGCTAGATCACCTGATTTCCAATTCTGTGATACTCAAAGTGAGAGGATAAAGATGGATGCTCTGAATGTTTCAGAAAGGCCAGTGATTCCAAGATAGTTTCACAGTTCTCAGTCATCAATCTCACTTATTGCCAAACTTTTCAGGGAAACTGGTATTATAGAAGCAGCATTTATACTCAAAAATGCCAAGTGTAACCACAATTGCTTGACATCAGGAATGGAAACAGAGCGTACTCCCTACATTATGCAGTCATTATCTAAGATTATTCAATATGCTTGCAGGATTACCAGAATATTTCATGGGTTACCAGAAAAGCCTGAGATTTAAGTAAATTAAGTTTGCTGTTAATCATATTATTCACCATCTTTTCCTTTTGAGATATTTACCTGAAAGAGTCAAAGCTGTCAATATAGGAGAGGCATTACCTAATTAGAATGTGATCACTCAGACAGCCAGACACTATAACAATTTTCTCTGTGTTCACTAGCTCTGAGCTGAAAATGGTCCACTTTTTAAATCTATTATTTAGAAAGTCCAAATTAAAATGTTTGCTTTTTTGATGCAAAATATCTATTATTATTCTTTCTGAAGAGTTATTTTGGGTTCATATATAGCTTTACAAAGAATATATATTAGAAATTCTCATTTTTAATAAAAGTTGATGGTTAAAAAATAATTTTTCATCACCCAAGTACTGTGCTTTTCTAATACTCATTGTGGTGCACAATATCACATTAATTTAAATACATGTATTAAAATACCATTAATTTAAAAACAAGTATTTTTCTGTCCTATAATGTTTGTGGAGGAAGACTCTGATACCTAGAATACTCATCTCTTAAAATTCTTCATATCGGCTAGCCCTTCTTCATTCAATATATACATGAATGCCCACATACTGGAGTAGGTTACCATTTCCTTCTCCAGGGATCTTCCTGACCCAGGGATCAAACTCAGGTTTCCTGCATTACAGGCAATTCTTTACCAAATGAGTACCTGGGAAGCTCTATACATAAGCTTGCTTTTCTCCACAACTGTTAGCCTACTTCTTTCAAAATTATCTTTAAAAATTATTCCCTGATATCAAGGCAGGAAAGGCAATATATGGAATAAATGAAAACTGATTTACAGTGGAGTGGTCAAACTTGGGGCTTCCCAGGTGGCGCAGTGGTAAAGAATCTGCCTGCCAATATAGGAGATGCAGGAAACATGGGTTCCATCCCTGGGTCAGGAGGGTTCCATCCCTGGGTCAGGAAGATTCCCTGGAGAAGGAAATAGCAACCCACTCCAGTATTCTTGCCTGGGACATCCCATGGACAGAGGAGCCTGGCAGGCTATAGTCCGTGGGATTGCAAAGAGTTGGACACGACTGAGCATGCATGCATGCATGGTCAAACATGATGTTAAAAGATAATAGGGAAATGAGAAGAGAACAGAATGAGCAAAACAGAGAGAGATCGTGGCTCAGAAAGAAATCATGGGTTGTTTGTAGCTCAGAAAAAGTCAAGATCTTAAAACATCCCACTAGCACAATTTGGGCCAGGTGATTGTGAAGTCTTTTCTATGTTTTTATTGATAGGAAACCTTGTTTAAATTTTTTATTTCTGATCTTTATCAATCTCTATTATAAGAAAATACACTATTATTAGCCTAACTCACATGAATTATAATATTCACTTCTTTTTGAGATTAATAATCAAATTGTTAATGTCATAATAGTTGAAAAATCATCCTATGTTTAACTTGCTGAGAGTACAAAAAACTTTATTAATCCTTATTTATCTTAAAGTTAGTAAATGCAAGCATCTTTATGGATGATGATTTTTATTTATTATAACTAAGAAAATTTTACCAAAACTCATGAGAGCCAATGATGTTTTTACTTTTTTATTTTTTTAATATAAATGTTTGTATTTTAATTGGAGGTTAATTACTTTACAATATTGTATTGGTTTTGCCATACATCAACATGAATCCACCACAGGTATACATGTGTTCCCCATCCTAAACCCCCTTCCCTCCTCCCTCCTCATACCATCCCTCTGGGATGTTTTTATTTCAAAGTATCAAACTGCTAAGTCTTCCAATAAACCAAATATTTGTATAAAAGCTTATTTGATGACTGCAAATAATTGGAGACCTTTATCTGGGTTCGTTCATTCATTGCTTTACATAAAAAATGTTTACTGATGGCCTACAATACACAGAACACTGGAAAAATACAGAGGTTGAAAATGTAAGACTTGTTTCTTTGTATACTAGGTTAACAAATTGAGAAAATAATTAAAATATATACACAAAGAAGGATCCAGCACTGATTATAGCAGGAAACAGTAGAAGCTTAGAGTTTCTAAAAGTGAAAGTAAAGCTTCTAGTAATATTACACAAACTGCATCAAGCTAAATATATAGACAGAAATGATTAAAGTTTATATAGAAAATGACAGGGGACATATGTTATAGGAAAAAAATGAGTTCAGTTATATTTCTATGAAACATTAAAGGATTTTCATTGACTATCATCTGTCTAAATGTGATTTTTTGGTGGGGTTCAGTTAGTTCAGTTGTGATGAATTTTTTAATATCAATACTCAGATTTTTCATTAATGCTTGAAATATTTCTTTAACACTTTGAATATTTTATTTCCTTTCCTCAGTTTTCTATATTTGTTCCTCCTGAAATTTTTCTTTTAAATAAAATTAAAGTTTCTCAGCCTGTTCTTCATATTTCAACTTGTAATGCTTGTCCTCTCTTTCTTTCTCTCAGATGTTCTCTGATGCGTGTCTTCATTTCTAAATTCTAGTAATTCATTTTCTCTTCAGGAGTTTTTACTAGTCTATTTTTCCCTACATTGATTTTTTTCAGAATTTGCTCTTTATTTTCAAGCTTTCTAAGAAGAAAAGATTACTGTGCTTTGTTTCTACTGTTTTGATTAGAAACACTTGTTGGTGTTTAACTAAGTTGTAACTTTGCTCCAGAGTACTACTATTCTTAGTCGATCATTTCAAATGCCATAATAGTCATCTGGTTGGTCAAGTCACTATGAATTATTGTCTTGTCTTCTGATCTGTCACCAAATATCTACTACATTAGTCTCTTTCATATACTGATGAGCTATTTCTTTGCTCTGATTTATTATAAAAAGATGATTATATTAAGTTATTCATTATATCCTGATCATGTTGAAGCTCACTTTTTTTTTGTCTCAGCCATTTTTTAAGAGGCTCACATTTTAATGGGCATTATGTCCATATGTTTTTGTTAAGTTTATATAGAAAATCAAATTGGAAAAGAAAAATAAAATCCAGACCTCCTAACACAGCCCTCTAATTCTCAAAAAATATTTTAAAATTGTATAATAGACACTGAGCTTACAAGCAGAGTTAAAAAGAAAATGACAATCTATAAAACTTGCTCCAGTGCAATCATGTTCGGTGACTCACACTGTTGTGCCTTTTAACCTCTGCTCTTAAAAACAAGCCCTTAGAAGGTCATTGCAACCTTAAATGATGTTGATTTTCTTCAGATTATGCTGTAACTTGACAGGAGTCATAAAAAGGCCACATTGTAAATGATATATCTTGGTTACTAATGTCCTTTTCTGCTGGCACTCAGACAGCTCTTGTCAAAGCTCTTAGACCAGATAATGCTTTCCTCCTCCCTTAAAGGATAATCTGAAAATGTTACCTGGACTGTTATCAATGTCCCAGAATTGCTTTCTATAGACAGGTCATGTCTTGAAAAGAGGAAAAAAAAACTACAGATAAGCTTCTTTTATGCTCTTTTGTTAATACAATGCATATATACACATGAATAAAAGTTAAGAAATTTTAATCTCATAACACTCTAATGGTAGAAAGTGAAGAGCCTCTTGATGAAAGTGAAAGAAGAGAGTGAAAAAGCTGGCTTAAAATTTAATATTCAAAAAATGAAGATTATGGCATCTGGTCCCGTCACTTCATGGCAAATGGATGGGGAAACAATGGAAACAGTGAGAGACTTTATTTTCTTGGGCTCCAAAATCACAGCAGATGGTGACCGCAGCCATGAAATTAAAGAGGCTTGTTCCTTTGAAGAAAAGCTATGACAAACCTGGAAAGCATATTAAAAAGAAGAAACATTACTTTGCCAACAAAGTTCTGTCTAGTCAAAGCTTTGGTTTTTCCAGTAGTCATGTATGTATGTGAGAGTTGGACCATAAAGAAGGCTGAGCAACATAGACTGGATGCTTTTGAATTGTGGTGCTAGAGAAGACTCTTGAGAGACTCCTGGATGCAAGGAGATCAAATCAGTCAATCCCAAAGAAAATCAACCCTGAATACTTGTTGAAAGGGCTTCCCTGGTGTCTCAGCTGGCAAAGAATCCACCTGCAATGTGGGAGACCTAGTTTTGATCCCTGGGTTGGGAAGATCCCTTGAAGGAGGGCATGGAAACCCACGTTAGTATTCTTGCCTAGAGAATCCCCATGGACAGAGGAGCATGGTGGGTTATAGTCCATGGGACTGCAGAGTCAGACATGATTGAGCGACTAAGCCCAGCACACAAATTCATTGGAAGGACCAGTGCTGAGACTGAAGTACCAATATATTTGCCACCTGATGTGAAGAGACAACTCATTGGAAAAGACCCTGATGCTGGGAAAGACTGAAGGCACAAGGAGATGGGAGTTTCAGAGAATGAGAAAGCATCACTGACTCAATGGATGTGAATCTGAACAAATTCTGGAAGATAGTGAAGGACGGGGGAGCCTGGCATGCGTCAGTCCATTGGGTCCCAAAGAGTCAGACATGACTTACCAACTGAAAAACAACAATGACATCATTGTTTTGGTTGAGAAGTGTTTCTTTTTGGCTTATTCCCACTTATATATTTTAAAAAGTCAGTTTTAATTCCAATTCCAAAGAAGGCCTTGCTAAAGATGTTCAAACTACCACAAAATTTCATTCATTTCACAGGCTAGCAAGGTAATGCTCAAAACCCTTCAAACTAGGCTTCAACAGTATGTGAACCAAGAAATTCCAGATATACAAGGTGGATTTAGAAAAGGCAGAGGACCCAGAGACCAAATTGCCAACATCCATTGGATTATAGAAAAAACAAGAGGATTCCAGAGAAACATCTACTTCTGCTTCATTGACTACACTAAAGCCTTTGACTGTGTGGATCACAACACCGTTGAAAATTAAGAGATGGGAATACCAGACCACCTTATGAAACCTGTATGCAGGTCAAGAAGCAACAATTAATACAGGAATGGAAAAACAGACTGGTTCAAAGTTGGATAAGGAGTCCATCAAAGCAGTATATTGTCACCCTGCTTATATAACTTATATACAGAGAACATCATTCAAAATGTTGGGCTGGATTACACACAAGCTGGAATCAAGATTGCCAGGAGAAATATCAACAACCTCAGATATGCAGATGACACCACCCTTATGGTAGAAAGCGAAGAGGAACTAAAGAATCTCTTGATGAAAGTGAAAGAAGAGAGTGATAAGCCTGGCTTAAAATATTCCAAAAATGAAGATCATGACATCTGGTCCCATCACTTCATGGCAAATAGATGGAGAAACAATAGAAACTGTTTATTTTCTTGGGCTCCAAAATCCCTGTGGGTGGTGACTGCAGCTGTGAAATTAAAAGACACTTGTTCCTTGGAAGAAAAGCTATGACCAACCTGGACAGCATATTAATAAGCAGAGACATTACTTTGCTGATAGAAGTCCATCTAGTCAAAACTATGGTTTTTTCAATAGTCATGTATGGATATGAGAGTTGGACCATAAGGAAGGCAGAGCACCAAAGAATTGATGTTTTTGAACTGTGGTGTTGGAGAAGACTCTTGAGAGTCCCTTGGACAACAAGGAGATCAAACCAGTCAATCCTAAAGGAAATCAACCTTGAATGCTCATTAGAAGAACTGATGCTGAAGCTAAAGCCCCAGTACTTTGGCCACCTGATGCAAAGAGCCGACTCATTAGAAAAGACCTGATGCTGGCAATAATTGAAAGTGGGAAGAGAAGGGGATGACAGAGGATGAGATGGTTGGATGGCATCACTGACTCAATGAACATGAGTTTGAGAAAACTCTGGGAGATGGTGAAGGACAGAGAAGACTGGTACACTTCACTTCATGGAGTGGCAAAGAGTCAGACATGACTGAGCAACTGAACAGCAACAAAGCCCCTTGGACTGTACAGTCCATGGAATTCTTCAGGCTAGAATACTGGAGTGGGTAGGTGTTGCTTTCTCCAGGGGATCTTCCCAACCCAGGAATTGAACCCAGGTCTCCCGCATCGTGGGTGGATTCTCTACCAGCTGAGCCACATGGGAAACCCTAAACTAAGGTGGTATACCAGATAATGTGGTTCTGGTTATCTTTCTGAAATAATTTTCAGATAAAGTCCATAAAAGAGGGTGGAGGGAGAAAAGTTATTATTTCTCTCTAATCCATGGATTGCATTAAAAAACTGATGCATATATTAATATGTTGGCTTAATTATCTGTGCTTATTCTTAGTGTATATTGAACTAATCATTCACAGATTGCAATATTTATACCTTTAGACTTTAACAAGCAAAGTAGTTGAAAAGAACAATAATTAATTTTTAAATAAATGATATTTAAAATTTTCTTACTAAAAAAACATCCTTTAAGTTACAGACCACATCTTTGAGAAATTTTTTATATCAGAGGTGAGAGTTTATGTTATTTAACAGTATACATTTTTATAATGTCTTTAGCCTTATGAGGGGCTTCCCAGGTGGCGCTAGTGGTAAAGAACCCACCTGCCAAGGCAGAAGACTTAAGGGACGTGGTTTCTAGCCCCAGGTCAGGGAGATCCCCTGGAGAAGGAAATGGCAACCCACTCCAGTATTCTTGCCTGGAGAATCCCATGGACAGAGGAATCTGGTGGGCTAGAGTCCATAGGGTCACAAAGAGTCAGACATGACTGATGTGACTTGACATTTAGCCTTATGAGTATAAAATCTTTGATGATAGTGATATCCATTCATTTTGTGTACCCACAACAGTTAGGTAGAATTAGTGCTAAATAAATTCTATTTGCTGAATTAAATGAGGGAAGTAAGTTTCCAGTTCACCCCATTATTCAATTATTAAATTAAAGGTGTTTAACACTAATATGATATTTTTTTAATTTTATTTTATTTTTAAACTTTACAATATTGTATTAGTTTTGCCAAATATCGAAATGAATCCGCCACAGGTATACCCGCATTCCCCATCCTGAACCCTCCTCCCTCCTCCCTCCCCTACCCTCCCTCTGGGTCTTCCCAGTGCACCAGCCCCAAGCATCCAGTACCATGCATCAAACCCGGACTGGCGACTCGTTTCATACATGATATTATACATGTTTCAATGCCATTCTCCCAAATCTCCCCACCCTCTCCCTCTTCCACAGAGTCCATAAGACTGATCTATACATCAGTGTCTCTTTTGCTGTCTCGTACAGAGGGTTATTGTTACCATCTTTCTAAATTCCATATATATGCGTTAGTATACTGTATTGATGTTTTTCTTTCTGGCTTACTTCACTCTGTATAATAGGCTCCAGTTTCATCCACCTCATTAGAACTGATTCAAATGTATTCTTTTTAATGGCTGAGTAATACTCCATTGTGTATATGTACCACAGCTTTCTTATCCATTCATCTGCTGATGGGCATCTAGGTTGCTTCCATGTCCTGGCTATTATAAACAGTGCTGCGATGAACATTGGGGTACACTTGTCTCTTTCCCTTCTGGTTTCCTCAGTGTGTATGCCCAGCAGTGGGATTGCTAGATCATAAGGCAGTTCTATTTCCAGTTTTTTAAGGAATCTCCACACTGTTCTCCATAGTGGCTGTACTAGTTTGCATTCCCACCAACAGTGTAAGAGGGTTCCCTTTTCTCCACACCCTTTCCAGCATTTATTGCTTGTAGACTTTTGGATTGCAGCCATTCTATTTTTAAAAGGCAAAAACCCACGTGTATGTATCATTTTAAGGAATTATGAAAATAGTAATAAAATTAATTGCCACTGAACAGATACAAGTTGAGCTTTTCAGGAGAAATAAGTCATAGAAATCTCACAGACATTTTAAAAGCACATACTACAAAACTGCATGTCAGGATTATAAAAAAATGTAATAACAACATTTTATAGACAAATGAGTCTATAAGAAACTTTAGATACCTTCTACCCTGTTTCAAGCATCTGGAAGATCTATCTTTAATTCAAACTGGCACATAAATTAAACATTGCTGAGAGGTCAAATTACACTTTTTGAAGACCAAAGGAGTGATGAATAATAATAATGATTGCACTTTACATTTATATAGCATTATGTCATTTAATCTCCTGTTATACCCATAACTCTAGAGCAGAATGCAAAGATTTTATAATATTAAAATTATGATCCAGCTTTTTCTTCCATACATCTACATTATGCAGCTTATATACTTTCCATACTGAGTATATTTTTTCCCAGAAATGCCAGGAATTCCCAATACTCAGATTAGTACATGACTCAAAAACCAGATGTACAGTTGTAGATATTATCATCTCTGTAACTAAATATCACTTCTCAATATAACCAGTGACCTTCAGATTGAAGTAGTTAGACACATTTGTGTTGATTTTTACAATGATGGAAAACCAAAGCAAAGTGCATTCAAAATTTTACATCAAATGTTACTTCCTAATGTAGCCTCAAAGTATATATGTTAATATAAAGATAATATTTTTGAGGTCTATCTCTGAAACTAGAAATATAACAGCAACTATGTCAATGCCTCTTTGCTTCTTCCACTGTCAATATTCAAGCAACATCTTTATAATTACTGCTCTAGATGCTGTAGTAAAAATTCCAGAAAAGAAAAGGATGAGAGTTGTAAAAAGTGAAATACATATAGTACTCTCAAATTTTAAAAATTGTATGATTCCAGTTATTTTACTTTGCTAATAGGTAGAAAACCATTATATATTCTTCACCATAGATAATGTTCCATGATCATGAAAAAAAAAATCTACTATTTTGTTCTCACTAGACTTTTTTGAATATGTAAAGCAATGAATCTGTTTATTACACAAATTCTAAGCAATCATGAATTTATTTTAAATAGTATTATTACTAATAACTACATTAAAGTCTTTTCTGTCTGTTTTAATACACAATGCATCAAGATAGTACATTTAGGCTTTAATATATATATTTTTATAAAATATTTTCTTCATCAATTTCCAGGATATTCAATAAATCTGGAACAATGCTGTTTAAGAAAATTTTGGTGAAAACAGAAAAAGTCTGAGAAAATAAATGCAGCACCATTTATGACATAAGATCCATGGCTATTACGAGTGTTGGTGAATTGGATGACATGCTTTTGGGAAATAAGTGACTAGGAAAATGTATCAGTTTGTATAGTTTCCATTTTTCTCAGACAAATCAAACCATGCCTACTCATTCTTGAAGGTAAGGAGAGTGGCAGAGAGGATCATTTTCTAAGTCATTGAGGACAATTGTGGCTGAAGATAACGGTAGCTGCCTAGCTGCCATATATCCTCCAAAACAGTATAGAACTACCAGCACCATTAAAACACTACAACTCACCACCACAACCTTAGCATGACTAGAAGCCAACACACACTTAAAACTACAAATCAAGTATAAGTATTAAACAAAGAAACATCAAAACCTGGTAAGGTCCCTATAACTTTAGTACTGACAGAGACTTCCCTTCCCACTAGAGACACAAGGGAGGCTGGGAATCACTGGTAGGAGGATCTTCCCTGTATAGTCAGGGAAGCCTTTTTGTCTACACAGACCTGAGGCTCTCCTCCCCTAAAGGAAGACACCAAGGCAGGCTGGTGGTACAGATACAAGCAGCCTCTTCATTACTCTGGATTCAAGTCTCCATCCCCTCTCCTGTACCCCAGAAAATGCCAGTAGAGACCATTGGGAGCCACAATAGCACTGTATCAATAAATCAGCAGGCCAAAACAATACTTCAAATGTCTGAAAACAAAATTGGAATTGGAATCGCAATCCATAAAAGATGTCTAGGACCACATGCTAAACCTAACTAGCATAATTTTTCACTGGAATAAAAGACGTAATGTCAACCCAGAGCCTTCTAACATAAAAGACAAAATATTAAAAATTAAAAATCACTTGCCATACCAAAATCAAAACAATTACAGCTTTAATGAGGAAAGACAATCAACTGACACCAACACCAAGATGAATCAGATGTTAATTGCCACTATGGAGAACAGTGCGGAGATTCCTTAAAAAACTGGAAATAGAACTGCCTTATGATCTAGCAATCCCACTGCTGGGCATACACACCAAGGAAACCAGAATTTAAAGAGACACGTGAACCCCAATGTTCATCACAGCACTGTTTATAATAGCCAGGACATGGAAGCAACCTAGATGTCCATCAGCAGATGAATGGATAAGAAAGCTGTGGTACATATACACAATGGAGTATTACTCAGCCATTAAAAAGAATACATTTGAATCAGTTCTAATGAGGTGGATGAAACTGGAGCCTATTATACAGAGTGAAGTAAGCCAGAAAGAAAAACACCAATACAGTATACTAACGCATATATATGGAATTTAGAAAGATGGTAATGATAACCCTGTAAGCGAGACAGCAAAAGAGACACAGATGTATAGAACAGTCTCTTAGACTCTGTGGGAGAGGGAGGGTGGGATGACTAGGGAGAATGGTGTTGAAACATGTATAATATCATATACGAAATGAATCACCAGTCCAGGTTCGATGCATGATACTGGATGCTTGGGGCTGGTGCACTGGGATGACCCAGGGGGGTGGTATGGGGAGAGAGGTGGGAGGGGGGTTCAGGATGGGGAACACGTGTATACCCGTGGCGGATTCATGTGGATGTATGGCAAAACCAATACAATATTGTAAAGTAATTAACCTCCAATTAAAATAAATAAATTTATATTAATAAATAAAAAGAATTATATGACAAAGATTTTAATGCAGCTGCCATAAAACATTTTAACAGTTGATTACAAATTCTCTTAAATAAATGAAAAACTTAAAAACATCTTAGCAAAGAAGTGGAAATTATCCTTTAAAAGGGACAAAATGAAAATTATAGAGCAGCAAAATATAACAAGTGAAATTTTAAAAGCCTGTTGAATGGACTTAGTAGAGTGAAGATGACAGGGCAGAAGCAGTGGACTTGAGAACAGATCCAGTTTGGCAGTTTCTTACAAAGTTAAGTACACATTTACCATAAGACTGAGCAAGCCCATGCCCTGGTATTTACCCTACAAAATGGAAGTTTATGTGTAACAGTAAAGCACGCCCATGAAGGTTCACAGCAGCGTTCTTTGTGATGGCTAAAAGACAGAAAAAATTGAAATGTCCTTCAACAAGTTAATGGATAAAGAGATTATGGCACAGCCATACAATGAATTCTATACTATGCTATGCTATGCTATGCTATGCTAAATCGCTTCAGTCGTGTCCGACTCTGTGCGACCCCATAGATGGCAGCCCACCAGGCTCCTCCCTCCATGGGATTTTCCAGGCAAGAGTACTGGAGTAGGGTGCCATTGCCTTCTCCACATACAATGAATACTACTCAGAAATAAAGAGGGAAACTATCAATAAAAGCACACGTCTTAGACGAATTTCAGAGACATTATGCTGAATGATTTTATGTCTCAAGATTACCTACTGCTTGATTTCATTTATTCAACAGTCTTAAAAAGACAAGCCATAGTCCTGGAAAACAGACCAGTGGTTAGCAGTAGCACGGGTGGGGATGATGGTATCACCAAGAAGTGAGAGCATTAGGAGTTCTTTGAGTTATGGAGCAGCTTTGGGTCTTCATGGTGGTGGCGACTACACAAATGTATACATATAGTTAAATGCCTAGAACTGTGCACCAGGAGAAAAACATCACTTTCATTGCATGATAGTTACAAAATATAAAGTAAAAAAAAAAAAAAAAAAGCAAAAACAAAGAAATTATTATCACAAAAGTCAGGATGGTAATTATTTCTGGGAGAGTATGGAAATATGAAAGCATGGAGCCCAGAGGAGTTCCTAAGACCCTAAGAAAACTCTGCTTCTTAACCTGGGTACTTGGCATACTGAAAATTTTTGATTTATAGTCATCCTTTGATATCCATGGAGGACTGGTTCTGGGAACCCTCCCATGCTCCAATACCAAAATCTGAGGGTGCTCAAGTCCCTGACATAAAATGGCAGGTGTGGGACAGCCAACCCTCTACCTCCTTGGGAAAGGAGTACAGATTGTATACAGCAACAATTTGGAATGATATTTGAAGACAAATAGTAAGATTGATGATGCATACACCTTATGCCTCAATCATTTCATATATTCTTTAAATGAAGTTTCATACATTTCTCCAAGGAGCTATATATTGCAGTGTTTTTTTGGAGAAGATAATATGTAAACATGGCCTGTTTACAGAAAAAATTGGTTCATTAAAGGGTGGTTTACTTATATGGTAAATAGTAATATACATTTCACTGAAAATAAAAAAGCATGTCATATGTATCAGCATGAATACATCTCAAAAACCTAATACAAGCAATAACAGTAGGTTGTGAGAATAAGTGTACCCTTTATTATTATTACTCAGAAATCAATCTAGTTTATAAGACATGCACAAAGTAATAAATATCAATTATATGATTGTGCTTATCTCTTGCAGAAGGAAAAATATAAAATTAAAAAAGGAATAGAGGAAATTGTAACTTTCTGTAATGTTTTGTTTTAAAGAACAAAATAGCTAAATCAAACGTGGCAACATTTATAAAAGCCAGCTGGTGTGTGAAAAGGTATTGATTAATATTGCTAGTATTACTGTCTATGTCTGAAAAATCTCATTACTTAATGGTGTGTTGATTATATTTGTCATCTGATTTCTCTTAAGCATTCACTGCCTCAGTCATTTATATTACTTTCCTGGCCTCTGTGTGCATTTGGATTTGTAATCTCTGCACTTCATTACAAGACTAAAACCATTTCTGAGGTCTCTGACAACTTTTATAAATGCCTGGTGCTTGGCCCTTGACTCCTTTTGCTTCTGTGTTTTGCACACTGTGTTTACCATGGCCATGAGCACTAACACTGCTGCTGCTGCTGCTAAGCCGCTTCAGTCGTGTCCGACTCTGTGTGACCCCATAGACGGCAGCCCACCAGGCTTCCACGTCCCTGGGATTCTCCAGGCAAGAACACTGGAGTGGGTTGCCATTTCCTTCTCCAATGCATGAAAGTGGAAAGTGAAAGCAAAGTCGCTCAGTTGTGTCCGACTCTTAGCGGCCCCATGGACTGCAGCCTACCAGGCTCCTCCGTCCATGGGATTTTCCAGGCAACAGTACTGGAGTGGGGTGCCATTGCCTTCTCCAATCACCAACACTGCTTCTCTTCTATCACCCCTATGACCTGCTGTTCTAGGTCATCCAGACTCTGGACAGGACAATTCCTTTCTTTGGGGCTGCTTTACCAATATGCTGCTTCTCTGCAAGTCTCTGAGAAGGAGACCGGGAATGCCATTACTAGGGCAGGTTAAGGAGGTAAATAGTCTAATCTCTTGTTGCTCTAAATGTTTTCCTACAGATTAGAAAGTTCCATCTCTAAACAGAGGAAGTTACAGTTGTGTAATTGAGGCTGTTTCTGTTGAACTTGGAAGCCCTACAGGTCCCTATCCATCAAACTATTTTTTTCCTCAGCTGTCTCTGGGAAATCTTACCATGATAGGCAAGGCTTGATTTTTCTAAAATTATTTCCAAAAACAAAAGAGCATATTTCTGCTCTGTGGAAAGGAGGTTGGATCTTTACCAAACAAACTGAGAGGATTCTCTCGACGTATCCATGTCTGCAGCATCTCTTTTTAACATTTGTGCAAAAAAAAAAAAAAATGTATAAAGTCTCCACCTCTGAAGGGCTTGAGGTAAAGTAATTGGTTGTTTAAACAAAATTCATCTTAGTTCTTGGCTTATGAATCTGAAATGATCATTTTCAAAAGTACCCTCTGTGTTTTACAAAGTAGGTAGATCTAAAGAGTTCATCAATATGAAGTTCACTTAAGTTCACTGTTATTAAAACAACTAAGTAATAGGTACTAAGATTTAGCTAATAGGGTATCAATGTATGTTGGTAAAATGGAAATCTATTCACTTATGCCAGAAACACTTATGAAAATGTGTTTGAAAGATATTTTAGAATTTGGATGAAGTTAATTAGCATCTAAGCACCACTTAAGGAAATACTTCCTAACAAGAGGCTACTTCTGTGTGACAGCTAGAAGAGATTCATGATATGAAAAGACTGTGACTGACTTTTACCTCATCAAGTCTAAAAAGAAAAGCTTCTCTCTCTTTCCAAAAAGGGAGATGGTTTACCACATAGAAACACTTTCTTTTAAAAAGTCCTCTGAAAAAGACTCTTTTGTTTCTAAAGTATTTTTAAATAGAGCATGCAAATACTAAAAATTTATCTAATAAAAGATTAACTGTGTGTTCTATAAAATACAAAATTCTGGAGGAAAAGAGGGTTTTGCTTCTTTCTTGTCATATGCTTATGCCTTTTTGTGTTCATTGCATGGTTCTTCTACATTGTATAGATGTATGTGTGCACAGATTTGTGTTATCACATTACTGCTGTTGGCTAAAGGAAGTATGATTTGTGCTAGGTACGTAAATAACTTTTAATAAGACAAGGAAAAATTCTGCTTTCTCAATGAGGATGTTTAAAAATAATACTTTACATATGCCTGGGGGATTTGTGGTATAGAAAAAAGCCTTTTCCATATGCATTAGCTCAAATATTATTATTATTCTGATGAAGCAATGTCTAGTATTGCAAACTGATTTGAAGACAGGGAGACTTGTCTTCCAATCTCTTCTATTATGATAGTTCTAGGGTCTTAAAGGACTCATAAACTTCTGTTTTTTTGTTTGTTTATGTTTTGTTTTTTAATCATTTCTTGAGGACAAGGAAACTTGTCCTCAAGACGGGCTATAATTAAAGGCAATGCTCCTAAAGTTTCTTGCATAATTGCTAGAATAGTACCTTCAGTTCAGTTCAGTTCAGTTCAGTCACTCAGTCGTGTCCAACTCTTTGCGACCCCATGAATCGCAGCATGCCAGGCCTCCCTGTCCATCACCAACTCCTGGAGTTCACTCAGACTCATGTCCATCAAGTCAGTGATGCCATCCAGCCATCTCATCCTCTGTTGTCCCCTTCTCCTCCTGCCCCCAATCCCTCCCAGCATCAGAGTCTTTTCCAATGAGTCAACTCTTTGCATGAGGTGGCCAAAGTACTGGAGTTTCAGCTTTAGCATTATTCCTTCCAAAGAAATCCCAGGAGTGATATCCTTCAGAATGGACTGGTTGGATCTCCTTGCAGTCCAAGGGAGTCTCAAGAGTCTTCTCCAACACCACAGTTCAAAAGCATCAATTCTTCGGTGCTCAGCCTTCTTCACAGTCCAACTCTCACATCCATACATGACCACAGGAAAAACCATAGCCTTGACTAGACGAGCCTTTGTTGGCAAAGTAATGTCTCTGCTTTTGAATATGCTATCTAGGTTGGACATAACTTTCCTTCCAAGGAGTAAGCGTCTTTTAATTTCATGGCCGCAGTCACCATCTGCAGTGATTTTGGAGCCCCCAAAATAAATTCTGATACTGTTTCCACTGTTTCCCCATGTATTTCCAATGAAGTGATGGGACCGGATGCCATAATCTTCGTTTTCTGAATGTTGAGTTTTAAGCCAACTTTTTCACTTTCCACTTTCACTTTGTATTCTAGCATATAGTAATAATTAATGTTGACAGTAAATTGCTGTATAATTTATAGACAAAAGTTTACCTTTTTAAAGTGTAATATCAGTGATGCTGATCTGTGCATTCAGCATCATAATCTAATCTTAGAATTATCTCCATCACTCCAAAAAGAACCTTGTACCCCTTAGCACTAACTCTCATTTCCCCCACCCACTCAAGCCATTGGGAAAGCTTAATCTACTTTCTATTTGTATAGATCTGCTTAATCTGTATTGCCAAATACTATTTAATTGAATGAATATACTACAATGTATAATCAGTTTATTAGCTGAAGGACATTTGAGTTGCTTCTACTTTTGGCTATTATGAATAATGCTGACATGAGCATTCATATAGAAACATTTATGTGTGTATTTTTACATGTGTTTTATTTTCTTTGGTGCTCCTTATTTCTTTAATAGTAGAACTAATGAGTAAACTGACAACTCTGTATTAACGTTTTATGGAACTGTCAAATTATTTTCCAAAGTATTTACACCATCAAACATTCTGAGTTCCAGTATATGAGAATTCCAATTTCTACATACTAAGTCACTTCAGTCGTGTCTGACTCTTTGCAACCCTATGGACTGCACCATGCCAGGCTCCTCTGTCCACAGGATTCTCCAGGCAAGAATACTGGATTGGGTTGCTATTTTCTTCTCCGGGGGATCTTCCCAACCCAGGAATCGAATCTATGTCTCTTAACGTCTCCTGCATTGGTAGGCGACTTCTTTACCACTATTACCACCTAGGAAGTACATCCTTACCAATTCCTTATATTCTACCTTTTATATTATAGTCATTCTAATTTTTTGTATTATGTTAATTCTGTTTTTTATTATTATGTTCATCCTGGCTTTTTTATTATTAAAATTATTCTAGTGAGTGTGAAGTGATTTTGAGTTTTATTTATCTAATTATGGCAGGCATCCTTTCAAATGCTTTTCCAGTTTGAATTTCTTTTTTGAGAATTGTCTATGCAAACTCTTTGACCATGGTTTCATTGGATTGTTTGTCTTTCTATTATTGAGTTCTAAAGATTCTTTATATATTATTGATACAAGTCCTTTGTATCATATATGATAATGACCCAGTGGCAGTAGGTCCCAGCATGCAACAGCAACAACAACAAAATGCATTGACTGAAGTCATTTTTAGGAGCACAATTTGAAGTGACAAATCCAAAACCTATGCTTGCAACAGTTGAAATAAATCTATGTTTCAGAGAAGTAAAGGGGACATGAATACACAAAGAATCACACTGACAAAGCTAAATGAAATAAGAAAACTGGCTTAGCAATAAATAAGAGAACCTGAGTTTTAAAACCAGCTAGTTGGGAACAGTCTTCAACATATTACCTATACAAGAAATGTGCAAATACTTGGTCCAAGGAAACCAATACATGCAATGTTAAATAAAATTCAATTAGCAGAGCAATTTTATAAAGAAACGTAGAATTACATAATAAACTTAATACATTTTATTTATTAAAATTTTCACAAGCACACTATAGTTATGCAACAGATAAAATTTTTGATAGAAGAGTAAGAGCTGAAAACAGTGCAACAAACAAAGGGTTAATTTCCAAAATATATAAACAGCTCATATAACTCAATATCAAAAAAAAAAAACACACAACCCAATAAAAATTGGGCAGAAGACCTAAATATACGTTTCTCCAAAGAACACATATAGATGACCAATGGACACATAAAAAGATACTTAACATCCATAATTGCTAGAGAAATGTAAATCAAAACCATAATGAGGTATTATCTCACTCTACTCAGAATGGCTATCACCAAAAAGTCTACAGACAAATTCTGGAGTGGGTGTGAAGAAAAGGGAGCCCTTGTAGACTGTTGGCAGGAATGTAAATTGGTACAGCCACTATGGAGAATAGTATGGAGTTTCTTTAAAATAACTAAAAATAAAGCTACCATATGATCCAGCAACCCCAGAGAAGGAAATGGCAACCCACTCCAGTATTCTTGCCTGGGAAATCCCATGGACAGAAAAATCTGGAGGGCTACAGTTCATGGGGTTGCAAATGAATCAGACACAACTGAGCATGCTTATGCCACACAATAAAGCAGCAATCCCATTCCTTGGCATATGTCCAAAAAAGATGAAAACTCTAATTCAAAAAGATAAATGCACCTCAATGTTTATAAATTTAGTTCAGTGGCTCAATCGTGTTTGACTCTTTGTGACCCCACAGACTGCAATACGCCAGGCTTCCCTGTCCATCAGCAACTCCTGGAACTTACATAAACTCATGTCCATTGAGTCGGTGATGCCATCCAACCATTTCATCCTCTGATGTCCCTTCTCCTACTGCCTTCAATCTTTCCCAGCATCAGAATCTTTTCTAATGAGTCAGTTCTTTGCATCAAGTGTCAATTTATGGCATTTCAGCTTCAGCATCAGGTCTTCCAATGAATATTCAACTGACTTCCTTTAGTATGGACTGGTTGGATCTACTTGTAGTCAAAGGGACTCTCAAGAGTCTTCTCCAACACCACAGTTTAATAGCATCAATTCTTCGGTGCTCAGCTTTTTTTATAGTTCAGCTCTCACATCCATACATGATTACTGGAAAAAGCATAGCCTTGACTAGATGGACCTTTGTTAACAAAGTAAAGTCTCTGCTTTTTAATATGCTGTCTAGGTTGGTCATAACTTTTCTTCCAAGAAGCAAGCATCTTTTAATTTCATGACTGCAGTCACCATTTGCCATGATTTTGGAGCCCCTCAAAAATAAATTCTGTCACTGTTTCCCCATCTATTTGCCTTGAAGTGATAGGACCAGATGCCATGATTTTAGTTTTCTTAATGTTGAGTTTTAAACCAACTTTTTCACTCTCCTCTTTCACTTTCATCAAGAGGCTCTTTAGTTCTTCTTTATTTTCTGTCAAAAGGGCGGTGTCATCTGCATATCTGAGGTTATTGATATTTCTCCCAGCAATCTTAATTCCAGTTTGTGCTTCTTCCAGCCCAGCATTTCTCATGATGAACTCTGCATATGAGTTAAATAAGCAGGGTGACAATATATAGCTTTGATGTTCTCCTTTCCCTATTTGGAATCAGTCTGTTGTTCCATGTCCAGCTCTAATTGTTGCTTCCTGACCTGTATACAGATTTCTAAAGAGGCAGGTCAGATGGTCTGGTATTTCCATGTCCTTGAGAATTTTCCAGAGTTTGTTGTGGTCCACACAGTCAAAGGGTTTGGTATAGTCAATAAAACAGAAATTTTTCTAGAACTCTCTTGCTTTTTCGATGATCCAACAGATGTTTGCAATTTGATCTCTGGTTCCTCTGAGTTTTCTAAATCCAGCTTGAACATCTGGAAGTTCATGATGCACGTACTGTTGAGGCCTGGCTTGGAGAATTTTGAGTATTACTTTGCTAGCGTGTGAGATGAGTCCAATTGTGTGGTAGTTTGAGCGTTCCTTGGCATTGCCTTTCTTTGGGATTGGAATGAAAACTGAATTCCAGTCCTGTAACTACTGCTGAGTTTTCCAAACTTGCTGATATATTGAGTGCAGCACTTTCCCAGCACAGCATCATCTTTCAGGATTTGAAATAGCTCAACTGGAATTCCATCACCTCCACTAGCTTTGTTCGTAGTGATGATTCCTAAGGCCCACTTGAATTCGCATTCCAGGATGTCTGCCTCTAGGTGAGTGATCACACCATCATGATTATCTAGGTCATGAAGATCTTCTTTGTATAGTTCTTCTGTGTATTCTTGCCACCTCTTCTTAATATCTTCTTTTGTTAGGTCCATACCATTTCTGTCCTTTATTGTGCCCATCCTTGCATAAAATGCTCCCTTGGTATCTCTAATTTTCTTGACAAGATCTCTAGTCTTTACTATTCTACTGTTTTCCTGTATTTCTTTGCATTGATCACTGAGGAAGGCTTTCTTATCTCTTCTTGCTAGTCTTTGGAACTCTGCATTCAAATGGGTATATCTTTCCTTTTCTCCTTTGCCTTTTGCTTCTCTTCTTTTCATAGCTGTTTGTAAGGCCTCCTCAGACAACCATTTTGCCTTTTTCCATTTCTTTTTCTTGGGGATGGTCTTGATCACTGCCTCCTGTACAATGTCACGAACCTCTGTCCATAGTTCTTTAGGCACTCTATAAGATCTAATCACTTGCATCTATTTCTCACTTGCACTGTATAATCATAAGGGACTTGATTTAGGTCATACCTGAATGGTCTAGTGGTTTTGCCTACTTTCTTCAATTTCAGGCTGAATTTGGCAATAAGGGGTTCATGATCTGAGCCATAGTCAGCTCCCTGTCTTGATTTTGCTGACTATATAGAGCTTCTCCATCTCTGGCTGCAAAGAATATAATCAGTCTGATTTCAGTATTGACCATCTGGTGATGTCCATGTGTAGAGTCTTCTCTTGTGTTGTTGGAAGAGGGTGTTTGTTATGACCAGTGCATTCTCTTGGCAAAACTCTATTAGCCTGTGCCCTGCTTCATTCTGTACTCCAAGGCCAAATTTGCCTTTTACTCCAGGTATTTCTTGACCTCCTACTTTTGCATTCCAGTCTCCTATAATGAAAAGGATATCTTTTTTGGGTGTTAGTTCTATAACGTCTTGTAGGTCCTCATAGAGTCGTTCAACTTCAGCTTCTTCAGCATTACTGGTTAGGGCATAGACTTGGATTACTGTGGTATTTAATGTGATATTGATATTACATTGAATGCAACGTTAAATGTTAAATAGCAGTACAATTTATAATAGCCAAAACATGGGAACAATCCAAGTTCCCCTCAAAAATAGATGATTTACCTCAGAAGACATGGTGTATATATGCATTGGAATATTACTCAGCCATAAAAAAGAATGAAATATTGCCATTTATAGCAACACAAATGGACTTAGAGAATATCATACTAAGTGAAATAAGTCAGATAAAGACAAATATTATATGACATCACTTTTATGTGAAATTTTAAAATAATACAAATGAATTAGTTTACAAAAAGAGAAAAAAGCTCACATAGAAAACAAACTTACAGTATTCAAAAGATAAAGGGAGTGAAGGCAAGGATAAATTAGGAATATGAGATTAACAGATACATACTACAATATATATATATATATATATATATATATATATATATATAACAATAATAGATAAGCAATAAGGACTTACCTAGACTGGTTCCAAATAGGAAAAGGAGTTCGTCAAGGCTGTATATTATCACCCTGTTTATTTAACTTATATGCAGAGTACATCATGAGAAACGCTGGACTGGAAGAAACACAAGCTGGAATCAAGATTGCCAGGAGAAATATCAATAACCTCAGATATGCAGATGACACCACCCTTATGGCAGAAAGTGAAGAGGAACTAAAAAGCCTCTTGATGAAAGTGAAAGTGGAGAGTGAAAAAGTTGGCTTCAAGCTCAACATTCAGAAAATGAAGATCATGGCATCCGGTCCCACCACTTCATGGGAAATAGATGGGGAAACAGTGGAAACAGTGTCAGACTTTATTTTTCTGGGCTCCAAAATCACTACAGATGGTGACTGCGGCCATGAAATTAAAAGACGCTTACTCCTTGGAAGGAAAGTTATGACCAACCTAGATAGCATATTCAAAAGCAGAGACATTACTTTGCCAACAAAGGTTCGTCTAGTCAAGGCTATGGTTTTTCCTGTGGTCATGTATGGATGTGAGAGTTGGACTGTGAAGAAGGCTGAGCACCGAAGAATTGATGCTTTTGAACTGTGTTGTTGGAGAAGGCTCTTGAGAGTCCCTTGGACTGCAAGGAGATCCAACCAGTCCATTCTGAAGGAGATCAGCCCTGGGATTTCTGTGGAAGGACTGATGCTAAAGCTGAAACTCCAGTACTTTGGCCACCTCATGCGAAGAGTTGACTCATTGGAAAAGACTGTGATGCTGGGAGGGATTGGGGGCAGGAGGAGAAGGGGACGACAGAGGATGAGATGGCTGGATGGCATCACTGACTCGATGGACGTGGGTCTGAGTGAACTCTGGGTGTTGGTGATGGACAAGGAGGCCTGGTGTGCTGTGATTCATGGGGTCGCAAAGAGTTGGACACGACTGAGCGACTGATCTGATCTGATATAGCACAGTGAATTATATTCAATAACTTGTAATAACCTACAATGGAAAATAATCTAAAAAATATATTTATAATATAAAATATATTATAATAAAATATAGTCTAAAAACCCACATGCCCTTTAGCAGTAGAAGAGATAAGTAAATTATGGCATAAATACATATACTATACAGCAATGAAAATAAATAATATTCTGGAAGAAACACTAAAATGTATGAACCTGATAAATAGAAAGTTGAATTAAATAAAACTGATTTAAAAAATATATAATAAATAATTCTATTTATTTGAATTTTGAAAACAGACAAGGTTAATCTACATTAATTAAAGACCCATGGAATATATATCCAGCCCACCTGTTCATGAAATACGATGATACACATAGACTGAAGTAGTGGCAGCTCTGTTACCACCAGCACTTTTTGAGAAGATTAAAACAGATGTTTAGACCTGGTGAATTTTATCCTTGTTCCACTACAGAACTGGAACTAAAACCAATCTTATAACTAATAAAACTCACCCAAAAATGATGCAAAAAAGCACAGAAAATTCAGAGAATACATATTTTTATTATCTTCTTTAATGTAAACATGACAAAAGCTGAAAGGGAACTTAGAGTAATTTGCTGTTTGATTCATTTGTAGCAACAAGGAGTCAAACACTTGAAGCTGATACTGACACATTGCCTGGAATAAATGATGCTGAAGAGCCAAAACAACCTTGAGAAAAAAGAACAAAGCTGGTGATACCATGCTCCCTGATCTCAAACTATAACACAAGGCTTCAGTAATCAGAACAGTATGGTATGTTCAGGAAACAGACACAGATCAACGGAACAGAAGTGAGTGCCCAGAAATAAACCCATGTATACATGGAAAATTCATTTTCAATAAAGGAGCAAATAATATACAATGGAGGAAGAATAGTTTCTTTAATAAATAGTGCTGGGAAAACTTGGTAGCCAAACACACACAAAAGAATGAAACTAGACCACTGTTTTCCACCATACACAAAAATTAACTTATTAAAGACTTGAATATAAGACCTGAAATCATAAATTTGCTGGAAGAAAACACAGGCAGTAATCTCCCTGATGTCAGTCTTTGAGCAATGTTTTTGTCAATTCGATTCGAAAGGCAAGGGAAACAAAAACAAAAATGAAGAAATGGGATTACACAAAACTTAAAATCTTCTGCACAGAGAAGGAGATCATCATCAAGATAGAGATTTCTAAGGATCAATATGTGTGAAAGAAATGGGGAGGAATAGTACTGAGTAAAAGATCTGAAAATCCTCAGCCTACTTGGTAAATATACCCGGAGTGGCTATAGCCCATTAGAATTGTTCTGCATCTCAATAGCATGGTCTGCACTTTACACCTCACTTTGCTTTGTAACAGGATCAGTCTGTCTTGGAAAGGTTGACTTCAGGTGATGCAGTTCTCCACAGCTAAGACAAATACTGAAGAGCTTCTGACTGCCAATTGCATTTTCTACAAGTGGGCAGCAAGAATGTCTATATATCATGCACCCAAATCCACATAGATCTCCACTAGTTAAGCCAACATATGTGGCACAGCAGCTGTGACTGAAAATACTGCTTGTTTGAGGGTTCAGTAGTCTACTGACAACCATGTTTCAGGAACTATTTGGTTTCTACAGGGACCAGACTGGTAAATTAAACAGAACTATAATGAGAATCACCAACCTGGCATGCTTTATATTTTTAATAATTTCACTAATTTTTGTCATCACCACCAGCACCCCCTTAACCTCTCCCCAGCATGCACACAGGATGCAGTATTATTTAATTCACTAATATTGTTATTAGCAAACGGTGGGATAGTTTCAGAGACTTGCACTCAGTCTTCCTCTTTCCTCACAGATCAAGGATCCTATGAGGAGGCTGCATCAAGTGTTAAGCACCTAAATCCAAATTATGAATATAGACCAGGAAAATGATCACCTGATTGGTCTACAGACCCAGTAGATCATTGTATAGTCATTCACCACTTGGCCTGATATGTTTACATTCCAACAGAAGTACCCTGGTCTCTAGGTAACAACATCCACTCGGAATTTTTTTTCAAAAGTCCTCAAAAAGTCTAGGTGTTCCCCTGTGCTCAGTACACTGTAGCCTCATTAAATGGTCATAGACCTCTTTGGGGAAGAAGTGGGATAATCATTACCATATATAATCAGAGTTTTCCACAGTAGCTCTTCTATTAAGTAGATTGGAGGTCTAAACTTTTGCTCACATTTAGAAATGGACAAGAGATCCATGAACTTTTTTTGAGACATTTGGCTTCAGATTCCTTGTTTTGCATTCTGAATTTATTCCTCTTGCAGAAAGTAACATTCTGCTTTGGTCTATCCATGTGTCTTTTTCTCATGGGATTACTATGTTCTATGATCCTTCTGCATAACTCTCTGCAGTTCAGATCCCCTTTACTGAAACTGTGACCTCTCTAGTTATACTAATTGTCACACCTAGCTTCTGGCAGCTAGATTCTGCCACTTGTCCTCTATTGTTTTAGTGCCTTATCGCCCTATGCAGTTAACTAACTTATGTAGCAGCCTCTTCTACCATTGCCTAGGACCTGCAGAGGAATGCTGTCACCAAATTTTTAGTGATACTGGGGCTCCCTCACCATCCATTCTTTATATTTTGGTAAATGGTGTATACTTTTGGAACTACCATAGAACACACTCATCTGGAGACTTTCTGATTTCAAGCTGCTCACTGCTCTAAGCCATATAATTCCTACCTCCAGCATTTGGCACAACAATTATGACATTTCAATTTCTATCAAAATGAGCAATCACTTTTTCTTACTTCTAGGAACCATTCAAGTAGTGAGTTTGCATTAAAACATATTATTGAAATTGCATTATCTTCAGTTTATTGGCACAATAACTTTTCTGATAGTTCTGTTTTTCTTCAAATAGAAGAAAATAGTTCTGTTTTTCTTCAAGTAGACTAATGACAAGCCTGGTAGATTTAACAATGTTTTTTCTTTTAGATTTGCCTAGTTTTTACAAAAAAAAAAATCTGCTATTGTTCAAATTTACCTTAAATTTCACTAATCTATCTTTTATATGTCTTTCAGGATTCTCTGTCACTGTTTTTCTAGTATCCAAGAATAAATTGCCTGCTAATTAAATTTGCTTAATCAAAGTGTGAGATTACCCATCTTTCTTCTGAATAAAGTTGCTCAAATTGTCCATTCCTTGCTACCATTTATTTTTTAAGCTATATGAAGAGATTGTGTATATATACTTATTGAAAAATAAGTAAAAATTTAAAAATCTTGAAAGGAATAATGGTGATCACTTTTCAACACTCTTTCTTCATGTTTATATTATATCTTATTTTCCTGGTTATTTAAAATATAACAAAAAATGTCTTATGTCTTTAATAAGACAAATAAAAAAGTGCTGAATAGTTTCTACTTTTATAGTGGATTAAGAACTCCCTTCAGTTCAGTTCAGCCACTCAGCATATCTGACTCTTTGTGACCCCATGGGCTGCAGCATGCCAGGCCTCACTGTCCATCACCAACTCCTGGAGTTTACTCAAACTCATGTCCATCGAGTCGGTGATGTCATCCAACCATCTCATTCTCTTGTCCCCTTCTCCTCCTGCCTTCACTCTTTTCCAGCATCAGGGTCTTTTCAAATGAGTCAGTTCTTTGCAACAAGTAACCAAAGTATTGGAGTTTTAGCTTCAGCATCAGTCCTTCCAATGAATATTCAGGACTGATTCCTTTAGGATTGACTGGTTGGATCTCCTTGCAGTCCAAGAGACTCTCAAGAGTCTTCTCCAACAACACAATTCAAAAACATCAATTCCTTGCTGCTCAGCTTTTATTTGTGGTGTTGAACTTTCACATCCATATATGACTACTGGAAAAACCTTAGCTTTGACTAGATGGACCTTTGTTGGAAAAGTAATGTCTCTGCTTTTTAATATGCTGCCTAGGTTGGTCATAGCTTTTCTTTCAAGAAATAAATGTCTTTTAATTTCATGGCTGCAGTCACAACCTGCAGTGATTGTGGAGTCCAAGAAAATAAAGTCTGTCACTGTTTCCATTGTTTCCCCATCTATTTGCCATGAAGTAATGGGACCAGATACCATGATCTTAGTTTTTTGAATGTTGAATTTTAAGCCAGTTTTTTCACTCTCCTCTTTCACTTTCATCAAGAGGCTCCTTAGTTCCTCTTCACTTTCTGCCGTAAGGGTGGCGTCATCTGCATGTCTGAGGTTATTGATGTTTCTCCCAGCAATTTGATTCCAGCTTGTGCTTCATCCAGCACAGCATTTCTCATGATGTACTCTGCATATAAGTTAAATAAGCAGGGTGACAATATACAGCCTTGATGTTCTCCTTTCCAATCTGGAACTGCTTCATTGTTCCATGTCCAGTTCTAACTTTTGCTTCTTGACCTGCACACAGATTTCTCAGGGGCCAGGTAAGGTGGTCTGGTATTCCCTTATCTTTCAGAATTTTACAGTTTGTTTTGATCCACAAAGTCAAAGGCTTTGGAGTAGTAAATAAAGCAGAAGTAGAAGTTATTCTGGACTTCTCATGCTTTTTCTTTGATCCAACGCACATTAGTAATTTGATCTCTGGTTCCTTTACCTTTTCTAAATCCAGCTTGAACATCTGAAAGTTCTTGGTTCACATACTGTTGGAGCCTGGCTTGGAGAATTTTGAGCATTACTTTGCTAGCACGTGAGATGAGTTCAACTGTGCAGTAGTTTGAACATCCTTAGGCATTGCCTTTCTTTGGGATGGAATGAAACCTGACCTTGAACCACCTTGGCAAACGCTAAGTATATATAGAAACTTAAGAAGCACGATTAGTTTTTCATTTTTTAAAATGGATTTTTTCCCCCCAGAATGTACTCAATAGCTATTTGCTATTATTTGTCCTTACTACCTCCTTACATAATATTATGTTGTTCTAATTTGTACTCAATAACTATTGGTTGAAGTGAAGTTAATTGAACTACATCTTTTAAAAAGTAAATCAAATTGTCTTCTTCTTTTTCTACCCTTCATTTTTTCCATTCTTTACATTCATATTTAAATTTATATTTTTCAGAAGTCTTCAATAATTTACCTACCAGTCAGATTTTTAAAATTCTTCATACGAGTTTAAGAAAAAAAAAATATGTTTCAAGTCTCATTTTATAGAAGGCAATTACATATAATGCTTGCTTTTCTCTATCTGGTATCCTGAGAATACAGTTCAATAGAGTTTTGGAAAATTCTCATTACTCTTCCTGGCAATCATTCTGGTTATTCTTTGTATTTGCTGACTTAATTTTCTCAGTCTTTTCATTGAGTTTATGGCTTCGGCTGCTGTGATGAGAAGCAAAATGAATAGGCAAGGACTCAAAAACAGATTTTATAAAGGTTAAAGAAGTCCAGCATTCATTTCAACTTCCAGTAATGTACTATACCCTATCAGGCATGCTAATTCAGAAATCCTTACCCGAGTGCCAGACAGTTAAAATGAATATGTTAGCATGAATATTCATGACTGCATTGAGAATGGAAAACTGTGTGATGTTCAACTTTTTCTAGTTGCTTTCCAAAAATTCTATTTTCATGGCTCTCCTTGGTTGTCATTACTTGAAAGAAAAAAGTTAATAGCCCATCATCATTTTTTTAACGGTTTACACAGAGTGTAGCAGAATGTAGGATATTTCCACTTACAAAAGATGGTTTTCTCCATTTTAACCTTTCAGGATGGAGTCAAAACATAGCTTGGTATAGAGAGACAATAAGTGTCTGACAGTTTTGTAAGTGAAATGAATTAGTCTGTTTTGCTTTATGCTCAGTATTTGCTTTAGGATAGAGCATGTAAGAAAAAGTCTTGGGGTAAAGTAAAAATAAATCATTGCTCTTTGGAAGTTTGAAGGAGGTAGGAGAGATCTCATTCTTTTTCCTCCTTAAATACTTTTCTAGGCCAATGGTTGTCAACTATGTAGATTCAAAGTAGTACCTTTGAATAATAGAAGGGCAAAACAAAGGGAATTTTAATTGCACCATTTACTTGCTTCCACATGACTCACCCCCATTGTTTGAAGAAACTTATTTGTTTTCTATGTGGCATAGAAGCCATGTATCTCATAGGCAACAAGTAAACAAACAAACAAACAAAAATAATCCATTTTTCATATTTCTCTTTTAAATAGACACTTAGTAGTGATTAGGCCAACATTGATAGAGCATTGCTAAGGCTACTTATGACAGATTTATGTATTCCAAATTTTTTCCAAAAATGACAGGAAAAAAATTATCTGGATAGCTTATTGTTTCCTCTATTAGGTCAAAATACACTACTTGTGAAATAAATTATTAATATAATAGAATGGACAAATACAAACTCAAGTATAGATTGATGGACTAATATTTTAAAAGTAAATTTTAGATATTCAGGACTGTAATAACACAGAGAAAATCATACTATATTCAGTTAGTACATTTAAAATAGAAGCAACAATTGATAATATGTTCTGCTGTAAGCTATTCGTTCTGCAATTTGGAATTTCCAAAGCAAAGTTAAAATGGCATAATTAAATTTGGATATTAATCATGGATTTATGCCTTAAAACTTGTAAAATTTAATCAAGTCTCCTATTTTAGAACTATATTTTTACATCATTTCCTTCTAGAAGTTCCTTAATCCTTTCTTTTCAATTCAATATAAACCACTTTGTATAAATTGGTTCAAGTTCACTTCCATGGTGAAGTTATATTAATTAACTAAATATAAAGCCTTTAATGTATGAGTCAGAGGCATTTTCATTTCTCCTGACAGTCTAGGAAAAAGGTTTAGTATCTACTGTTTTGAGATTGATTGGATGATTAGAGGACTTTTGGAAATTAACAAGAATCTGTTTCTTAATAGTAACTTTTTTTTTGAGACAAAGTACCACAAAATATTACATTAAAACTTGTGAGACTAGCAAAATAAGAAAGGTAATTTATGAGAACACACTTTTGATGACATCTAAAACTGACTTACACAAACACCTTCATTATCTATTGGCTGAGCACTAATACATTTTCTAAAGGGATCTAGCTACAGCTTTTCTTCATTGCTATAAGTGTTTACATAAAATCAGGTAATTCTTCCAGTAGTTTAGTCAAGTATCTAAAAGATGATTAAATTAGCTTAATTTTCTTGACTTTTTTTTTCAAATTTAAACATTTCAGTATCTAAGAAAGCACCAAACGTTATGTGAAGTTTGGAGATTAGAATTATATTTTCTATGTAATGCATCCATTTGGTAAATCATCAATAGCAGAAAAAACAGAATTATAAACTAATGTAATGGAAAAATCCTTTTGACATTATTAGGTCATCTCCAGTTTTGTAGGTTATGAAAGTGAAAGTTTCTCAGTCGTGTCTGACTCTTTGTAACCCCATGGACTGCAGTCTGCCAGCCTCCTCTGTCCATGGAATTCTCCTGGCAAGAAAACTGAAGTGGGTAGCCAATCCTTTCTCCAGGAGATCTTCTGGAACCAGGGATCAAACCCAGCTCTCCTGCCTTGCAGGCATATTCATTACCATCTAAGCCACCAGGGAAGCCCATGTTTGGTTATATATGGTGCTAATTTTTTTGTTCTGACAGTGGGCAACTTCAAGAGATAAAACAATATTTATCACACAGGTGGTGGGAAAAGGATGAATTTTGTGCTTTTTCGGGTATGTTGTTTCTTAAATAAAGTTTAAGAATATGAATATTGAATAAGACTATGAATATTTGCTATTTTCTAAATTCATGTAAATTATGTTTACCTTAAACATTTTACATACGAATTGAATATGCCCACAGTGCAACTGGGCTGTCCATGGTATGCTATAAGATGTTCTTTACACATTATCACTCTCCCTGTCCCCAGGTCTCTACACACTTTGACTCCTTCTGGTCTTTCTACTATTCTTCTCACTGTAGCCATCTTTTAATCCACATGCTCTCTATGGGTTTATTTTCTATTTCTCACCAATGCTTATCATTTCCTTTCTACAAGTCTTTAAGCATGTGCTTTCAATTATTTTAGCTTTGCTTGGTGATTTAAATGTTGATCATAATTCTTCAGGAAAAGCTTACAGTCATTGTAAATATTAATGAGAGTTACATGATTTTGATTCTCTATTTTAATCACTGATTTTTTTTTTTTTAATTCCTATCTACCCATTAACCCACAATTGCAAGTCAATAACTCAGTTGTGGCAAGGTTTTAAATGACTAGCTGGGACCTTGCTTTGCTATCTGTTTAGAGATTCTCCTACTGCTTCTCTGGTATCTTTGATTGTAGTAGGCAACAGCGGCAGTAGGCTCATGAGTACTGAGTTCTTGAGGAGTCCTCAGTGACTTTTACTAAGTGGAACTCCATTGCCAAGAGTAAATTTTGTTTTCCTCAAAGTTTTGTGGCTATCACAGTGTAGAGGTATATGGGTGTTCTGGAGCAGAAGAAGGAAGATGCAGGAAAGAGGATGAAAATATGTGTGTAGAGAAGTATAGGGTAGCAATGAATAGAGAGAATTAAAACACAGGATTTATTTTCTCTGCCTGATAACAATAGGCAATGAAGAAAGCCAAGTAAATGCTAACTAAATATACTAATTTTTTCTTAATTTCTTTTTTGTAACACATTGGCTATAACTGAATTAGACATGTCTCTACCACAGAAATATGAATATTTGCTATTTTCTAAATTCATGTAAATCATGATTACCTTAAACATTTTACATACAAATTGAATACGTCCACAGTGCAACTGGGCTGTCCATGGTATGCTTTAAGATGTTCTTTACGCATTATCACTCTCCCTTTCCCCAGGTCTCTATACAGCACCAGCTAATGAATAAATAAAAACATCATGTCTGATAAATAAATGAATTTGTTTTGATAATAGTGAAATATAAACATAGCTTGTGATTTTTATTTTGCTTATTCTGTATTATGTAGTTTAAATATAAGTCTACATAATAGCAGATTTTTAAAAACCCTGCTAATATGCTTGATACTATTGAAAAATGAGTCTTTAACTTTACCCTAAATTAGGCTGAGTTAGCATGTTTGCTTCAGATATTTTGGGCACACAATGTACAAAATACATATCAATATCTAATAATTTAGTCAATTTAATCCTGAAGACAATATACTAACAATAATACAATAACACATATAGTTTTGAACACTATAGTTTCTTAATTTCTGCCAAATGATTTAATATTGTCTCAAAGGTTAGTGGAGTGCACTCTCCATTTAAGTAACACTTGGCAACAAGAATGCAAGTTGCTTCAGTATATAAGAGATTAAAGTTTACTGATATCTTTGGCATCAAAAGGGATTTTAAAATGTTTTATTAATGTTCAAAAATAGCACAGTAGGCAAACTAAGTTTTGATCAAATGTTCACTGTAACTAAATATTAGATATAACAGTGGATTGAAATGTTATTTTAGAATAAATGTTATCTTTATTTTGATTTAGAAATAATCTGCAACAGATCAAGAAAATATTAATCCAATCAATGTAGTAGGCAAAACAGAAAGAATAAATGGATATTAAAGTAATATAGATGTGTTTTTTAAACTCCTAAATATGCTATTTAAGCATGTGTACTCCAGTAGAGAAATAAGTGAAGAATCTTCCTAATACTATTACAGTTTATCTTAAAATTTGTCTCAACAAAATAAAAGATACAACCCAGTTATCTTTCTATTCAACTTAAATACAAATAGTTTTCAGTACAAAAGACTAGTACAAAATGAAACAACAAATTTTCTGATCCAAAGCAAATCATCTACAAACTAAGAAAGAATTTCTTTTATTTTTCCCTCACAAAATCCTATCTTTCAAATTATTTTTAAAAATATGATATATCTTTTAACTAGAGATTATCATACTTAGTGAAGTAGTGAGAAAGAAAAGGACAAATACCACATGATATCACTTATATGTGAAATCTAAAATATGGCACAAATGAAGCCATGTACAAAATAGAAACAGACTCACAGACATAGAGGACAGATTTGTGACTGCCAAGGAGTTTGGGGCTGGGGGAGAGATGGACTGGGTGTTTGGGATTAGCAGGTGCAAACTATTGCATATAAAATATCAACATATAAACAACAAGATCCTACTGTTTAGCACATGGAACTATATTCAATATTTATATCCTTTCCCATTATGGTTTATCCTGCATAAACCAGAATGTAAAAAGGATAAAAAATGTATACATATGTATGACTGAATCACTTTGCTCTACAGCAGAAAGTAACACAACATTGTAAATCAGAACTTCAGTAAGTTAAAATAAATAAGTCAAAATAAAAATAAGTTAAAAAACAAAGTGTTATTGGAACACACAAAAATATGATGTGTCATGTCTAAAAGACTATATGAAAAATTACATCAGCTACTGTGTTAAGAACTTAATTAAGAACTTTAAAATTATAATCATGTCCTGTAAATTTTTAATCTACTAGCACCTACCTAGAGCCAGACATCCTGGAATGTGAAGTCAAGTGGGCCTTAGGAAGCATCACTACAAACAAACTAGTGGAGGTGATGGAATTCCAGTTGAGCTATTTCAAAGCCTAAAAGATGATGCTGTGAAAGTGCTGTACTCGATATGCCAGCAAATTTGGAAAAGTCAGCAGTGGCCACAGGACTGGAAAACACCAGTTTTCATTCCAATCCCAAAGAAAGGCAGTGCCAAAGAATGCTCAAATTACTGCAAAATTGCACTCATCTCACACACTAGTAAAGTGATGCTTAAAATTCTCCAAGCCAGGCTTCAGCAATATGTGAACTGTGAACTTCTAGATGTTCAGGCTGGTTTTAGAAAAGGCAGAGGAACCAGAGATCAAATTGCCAACATCCGCTGGATCATCGAAAAAGCAAGAGAGTTTCAGAAAAACATCTATTTTGCTTTATTGACTATGCCAAAGACTTTGACTGTGTGGATCACAATCAACTGTGGAAAATTCTGAAAAAGATGGGAATACTAGACCACCTGACCTGCCTCTTGAGAAACCGGCATGCAGGTCAGGAAGCAACAGTTAGAACTGGACATGGAACTGGACTGGTTCCAAATAGGAAAAGGAGTACATCAAGGCTGTATATTGTCACCCTGCTTATTTAACTTCTATGCAGAATACATCATGAGAAACACTGGGCTGGAAGAAGCACAAGCTGGAATCAAGATTGCCGGGAGAAATATCAATGACCTCAGATATGCAGATGACACCACCATTATGGCAGAAAGTGAAGAGGAACTAAAGAGACTCTTGATGAAAGTGAAAAAGGAGGGTGAAAAAGTTGGCTTAACACTCAACATTCAGAAAACGAAGATCATGGCATCTGGTCTCATCACTTCATGGCAAATAGATGGGGAAACAGCGGAAATAGTGTCAGACTTTATTTTTGGGGGCTCCAAAATTACTGCAGATGGTGATTGCAGCCATGAAATTAAAAAAACACTTACTCCTTGGAAGGAAAGTTATGACCAACCTAGATAGCATATTAAAAAGGAGAGACATTACTTTGTCAATAAAGGTCTGTCTAGTCAAGGCTATGGTTCTTCCAGTAGTCATGTATGCATGTGAGAGTTGGACTATAAAGAAAACTGAGCACCAAAGAATTAATGCTTTTGAACTGTGGTGTTGGAGAATACTGTTGAGAGTCCCTTGGACTGCAAAAAGATCCAACCAGTCCATCCTAAAGTAGATCAGTCCTTGGTGTTCATTGGAAGGACTGATGTTGAAGCTGAAACTCCAATGTTTGGTCACCTGATGTGAAGAGCTGACTCATTGAAAAGACCCTGATGCTGGGAAAGATTGAGGGCATGAGGAGAAGGGGATGACAGAGGATGAGATGGTTGGATGGCATGACTGACTCAATGGACATGAGTTTGGGTAAACTCCGGGAGTTGGTGATGGACAGGAAGGCATGGCATGCTGCGGTTCATAGGGTTGCAAAGAGTCAGACACAACCGAGAGACTGAACTGAAGTATCTTTATATTTCAATTTTTATCCCATCTTCACGGTAATTTTATAGTTCTTAAATTCTGAGGCCATTCTAAGTTGAAATTACTGCTAACCACATCCATAGCCTAATAGAGATTCCTGTGTGTAAAAATAAATGATATAGTTTAAGAAGGGCCAGCAGCCTCTAGGAATTCATTTTACATACAATTTCATTAAAATTACATCACAGTGACCTCACCCCAAGTTTTTCTCAAATGCTTTTATCATTAAAATGAATTTAATCCAGTAAAAAAAACCAATAATTTTATTCTTATGAATAATGTTATTGTTAGGGTAAGAAAAGCAAGCCTCATTTATTATGATGAATAGACTATATATGGATAATATATTTTGATTTATTCAATTAAAATACCAAATATGAATACTGAAGATACTTAAAGTTTTTATGAAGAGACAAATTCAGCTTTTTAAAAATTGGTGGAGTAGAAAAACTTTAAATTGTTTAAATTTAGGTTTTAGAGTAATTACAGAACATTAAATTTGAATAACTAATCATGAGTCATTCTATATCTTCCCTTAATGTTGTACAATAGGTGCTAACATTTTATTATTGTATTTTAACAATTAGCCATTCAAGTTAGCGAACATTTTTTAAAAACATAAAAATTAAGAAAATTTTATAAATATATTTCTATTTCTAACTTATTTTTATGTTGGTCTTTTTGTTTAGTTGGGTGTGTGACCAGGTCACTCTTTTCATTCATTGTTGTTAATTTTTTTTTTAAACTTATTTCATATCTATTAGGATTTTCTAGGTAAGAATACTGAAGTGGGTTTCCATTTCCTTCTCCAGGGGATCTTCCTGACCCAGGGATCAAACCCAGGTCTCCCGCATTGCAGGCAGACACTACCATTTGAGCCACCAGGGGATTCCATTTTAAGACTGCATAATCTTAAATAAAATTACTTTGTCAGATATATATATCTGTTATATACACATATAATAGTAAATTTAATAATAATTGCTTAAAATTCAAATGTAATGAATTATTCTAATTCATATCCTAATGCGTTTATGACATGATATTCCAACTCTGAATACTGTCTAGTCACATAATATATCCCTGGGCTTCTGAGAAACTTAAAAATGTTCTAGAAGCCTCACTACTAACCATAATTCCACTCCCTGTAAAGTTTTCCTGGATAACCAGACACATAACTACAGAGGAAACTAAGGAAGAGTTTATAATCTTAGTTTATGGATTATAGTTTACAATCTATTATACATTTATAAGTTTATAATAATCAATCTGGTCTATCATTAATGTACCTATTAGCAATATATTATTTGTTTATAAGAACACAGTATACAGACATTATAATGAAGTGTCAGTGGTAGCATTGGGTTGGCTGAAATGACAGACACCTTTATGGCAATTCACATAGCTTACACTCACTTAAATAATTAAAAATAAAATCAGTACTGTCAGATTGTCAGCAACATTATCTCATATGAGGCAAGCTTCAAAACTGTACAGCTCACTAGGAGAAGAACCTGCGCCCACGGATGGGCCTGACGAGACAACGAGAAAGTAAATTCTTCCTAGAAAGCAGAACTAAGGGCTATCTGATGGACTAATCATGACATATACTCTAGTAGTGGGATGAAACCTTTCCAGTTCTTAGCCAGTAGGATTTTGTCAGGGCTGTGAACTAACTACTGCCGACTTTATCACATACTCCTCTTTTCTGAATGGGCATTTTTACTGTGTAGGTAACATTTTTACTTAACCATTGTACATGGGGAGTTGTTGAGAAAATTGATCATCTGTCAGTTTATGTGACAATTGAAAAGTTAAACTCTTGACATATACAGAGGACTGGGAACTACATGGGATCCAAGATTTGAGGTGGATATAGAATTTTAGATACACCTCTTTAGGCAAATCATCATGTGGCAGTTTCTTGGAATATTTTTTAGGAAGAAACTAGTATGTATGCCTTGATCCTTACCTTTGGACTGTAAATACTGGATTTGAAGCTTGATCTTTCATGAAAATAAAGGGCATATCAGGAGACAGTGGAATAGAATGCCTCAAGTAGGTTGTATCTCTGGAGAATTAATGGAACAGCCTATTCTCAATCGGTCTATTTCTAAACTATTACATGAAAACAAAAGAAAATTCTATAAGGTTTAAGCCAATGTTATTCTTCTTCCCACAACTCATACTCAAACCTAATTCTGATTGGTGACACTGATCATATATTAGGCCTGAAGAAGTTAGTGAAATTAAAATCAAACAGGAAAAAATAAAATGTGAATTGCATGGCACAGGAGTGCTGTGATATAAGCTAAGTGTATGCATTTCTTTTTTTTAAATTTTTATTGAAGTATAGTTGCTTTACAATATTATGTTAGTTTCTACTGTATACCAGAATTAATCAACTATACTTATATATTTTTTTCTTGTTTTGTTTAGTCATTGAGTTGTGTCTCTTTGTGACCAAATGGACTGTAGCCTGCCAGGCTCCTCTGTCCATAGGATTTTCCAGGCAAGAATACTGGAGTGGACTGCCATTTCTTTTTCCAAGGAATCTTCCTGATCCAGAAATCAAACCTTTGTCTCCTGCATTGCAGGTAGATTTTTTTTTTTTTTTTACCACTGAGTCACCTGGGAAGCCCCACATATAGATACATCCCCATCCTTCTGGACTTCCTTTTCATTCAGGTCATCACAGTGAATTAAAAAGTCCCCTGTGCTATACATTAGTTATCCATTTTATGCATGGTATAAATAGCACATATGTGTCATCCCAATCTCAATTCAAGTGAATGCATTTCTAAAGTGCCCACTGTCCTCTGGTCACAAGACCTAAAGTTAGAGGACGTGTCAAAACAAGAGGATATGGAAATAGCCCCTCATGTACTCCATTCCCAATTTTTGAATCAGCATTAGCATCTAGGATAAAAAGAAACTATGCAATTATATATTTTCTGCCCATACCTTCATGTAGAAGGGTGAAGAGGTGGGAAAACAAGATGAGATGCAGAGTGAACTATAACTCAATTTGATAGTTGTAAAGCAACTATCAAACATAAATAGATAAACACAGAAAAATAAATTCTGATCCACAAAATAAGAACACATGAGGTATTTCACACTAATTCAATTACTCAACTAAATACCTATGTCACTTAAAACCAGCAACAAAAACAGAAACTCAAATGGAGTTTAAGTTATTGAGCCAGATGAGGACAGAACAAATGAAAAAACCCAGGGGAAGTGATTTCAGTACATAGAGAAATCAAATAGAAAAAAAGTACACTGGATGTGATGGCCTGTACATAATAATGTATCTCTTTCTAGGAAGACTGAATGACAGAATCAATCCTTTAAACCTTTAATACTAGAAAAACAAGATTAATTCTAAAGAACAAACTAATGGGCAAATAAGATCTGGACACATTCTCCTCCATCCAAATATCATGAAAAATACACAGAAAAAATTAAGCAAACATGGCTTATGTAGAAGTTAACAGTGAGCAGAATTTTACACTGCACATCTGTATAAGTATTTCCACATTTCAATGTATTATCCACTCAGTTATTTCATTCAGTTATTTTATACAAATTTTTGAGCATATTCTGGAATACTGATAGGATCTGGTAAGCAATATAAGGAGCAAAACCAGACATAGACCTTTCCTGAATGAAACTTTCTCTCTAAACAAACATATCAATATAAAGAGCAACTGTGATAAGTGTCATTAAGAAGAGATGCTATTCTAAGTGCACAAAAGAGAATTTAGCCTTTTTTTGGGGGGGTGGGTAAGATAAAGCTTCCCTATGGTTGAGTTTCAAGTTGAAGGGTGAGTAGAACTTAGTTATACAACTAGAGGAATAAAATAAAATTTTATTTTGGAAGCAAAAGCATAGAGTGGAGACAGTGTCGGGGTCAAGAGTAAAAGTGGATATAAGAGTATATATATGAAAGTATATAAAACAGCAGTATAGCTGAAGCTGATTCTGGAAGTCAGCTACCCATAAGCACATTTAAACAGCAGCTTCAAACTCTTAAGAAAGTATTGCAGACATGAATTCTAATTTCCAGTACATGGTGGGCTAGTTCACATAGAAGCATCTTCATGTGAGGGAAAAAACATATTTAATTCAAAATTCTGGATAAAATGTGAAAATATGATTTTCAAAATTAATTAATGATCTGAAAGTCAAATTGGCTGGACGAAAAAGAGAGAGGGAAAATCCTGAGATGTAAGCAAGATGCACAAAAGTAGGTGCTTCACTCGATCAAACTGTGAAACTGAAGAGTGGTTTTGATGCGCTGGAAGAAGAGAGTGGGGCTCAGCATCATATTTATGTTTATCCACATCACCACCACCTTCAGAATAGGAATGAATCAAAATTAAACCACCAGCACTCTCACCTTCAGCAGGGGACTATAGGAGACTTATATTGAGATTGAATAGAACGCGAGAAATCAATTTTTAAAAAGCTTAAGAGATATAGAGGAGCCTGGCGGGCTACAGACCACGGGGTTGCAGAGTTGGACACGACTGAGTGACTAAGCAAAGCACAGCACAGCACAAGAGATATAACACCTTCAAACTTTTATGTGTCCTAAAACATATCCTCCATACATTTAAAACAAAAAACAGTCATACCAAAATTAATAGGTAAATCATAGAGTGAGTTTCTAACACATCTTCAGTCGTTAATGAAATCTAAAAAGACAAAATAGATTAGCAAAGATTAAAAAAATCTGAACATGATTATCAAATTGACTACATAATTTTGATATATCCAGGCATATCTTTCCAAGATATCTTACCAAGATATTCTGAGCATATTTCTTTTTTCAAGAACAAATAATATATTTAAAAATTATACTATGCTGGCTGGCCATAAGCAAATGCAAACACATTTGAAATGACTAAAGTCATACATAATTTGTTTTCTGAGTGCAATGCAATTAAGCTACAAGTCAACTGTAAAATAAATAAGTAGAACACTCTGAAGGACTTTAGAAAACTGAAGTTGGGGAGCATGAGCAAGATGATGAAATAGAAAGCCTTCTCCTTCTTCTCACAGACACAATAACTCAACAATACAGGAGCCAACTCCTTTTGTGAGAAACCCAGAGACCAGTGGAAGGCTTCTGGACTCTGGGCAAGCATGAAACCAGTCACACTGAAGCTGGTAGAAAAATTTGTGGTATACTTTTCTGTAACTCCTCTTCCAAGTGCAGTACCATATAATCACATAATCAGAAGGAAACTAAACACCCAGCTTCTCCCAAGGGAAGAAGAGAACTAGGTAGTCCATCCAACATTTGACTTTTTCAAGGGACTGGTTAATGTCATCCATACACATAGCAAAAGGCCTCTTAGCTGGGAGCTATTAAGAACAAAGGAGACAGTCTGGACGAATACACACTTATTGGCTATAGCCCCTCCCTCCAGTTCATCGCAGAAACAGCAGGCAACCCTTGCATACAAGCCCTGCAAATCCCAGCTTCTCCCTAAGGTAACGATTTGGAACACCCATCCAACATTTCAGTTTTTCAGGAAGCTGCCAAAGGGACAAGATTCCGAACCATGTATGTTAGAGCACTGAGGGGACCTGACATATTCTTGATGCCTGGAGGCCACTGAGAAAAAGGTGGTGGTTCAGAGTAGTATGCAGTCACCATCAGAGCCCCTGTGATATGGTCAGGAAAACTCTCACAGCCTCTGGCATATCTCTGGGCAGGGAGAGAGAATGCTGAAACATATATCCAACATCCAGAATTTTCAGAGGGCTGCCCAAGAGGCTAGCCTCTGTTTCATCTGTATTAAAGTGCTGGTGGGAAATGAACAATCTAGATGTCTACGGCCTGCTGAGAATCAAAAAAAAAAAAAATCAGTTAGGTGGTATGACGCTACTGCAGAGAACCTACCATATAGCAGACAGACATGAGAGGCAGCAAGAGAAGATATAATCCTGAATAAGAAACCAGAAGATCCTTCTAAGATGGAGGAGTCTGGTAGGCTGCAGTCCATGGGGTCGCTAAGAGTCGGACACAACTGAGCAACTTCACTTTCACTTTTCACCTTCATGAATTGGAGAAGGAAATGGCAGCCCACTCCAGTGTTCTTGCCTGGAGAATCCCAGGGACGGGAGAGCCTGGTGGGCTGCCGTCTATGGGGTCGCACAGAGTCGGACACAACTGAAGCGACTTAGCAGTAGCAGCAGCAGCAGCAAATACACATCCACAGAAAAACTGTGAGAAGCTGCCAGAACTTCCAGCAGAGCTGACTGGCAATGGTCTTCCTTGGTAGGAAGCCAGTCGAGAACAACTGGGAAAGGTGTTGTTTTTTTTTTTTCCCCAAACTCATGAATATCCACACAGTGTCAAGGAAAATGAAGAAACAAGAAAATGTAGCTAAAACAAAGGAATACAAGAAATCTCAAAAAACTGATCCTAAAGATATGGAGATATAGGAGCCTCCCTGGTGGCCCAGTGGTGAACAGTCCACTTGCCAGTGCAGGGGACATGGGTTTGATCCTTGGTCCAGGAGGATCCCACATGCCGCAGTGAACTGGACCTGTGTGCCACAGCTTCTGAGTCCACCAGCCTAGTCTGTGTTTTGTAACAAGAGAAGCCACTGCAATAAGCAGCCTATGCAATAAAACTAGAGAGTAGCCCCTGCTATAGCTAGAGAAAACCTTTGCCCAGTGACAAAAACCCAGCAGAGCTAAAAAAATAGATAAATTGGGCACAGTTAACCTTTTTGGGGGAATTTCCTTCTGATTCAGTGGTTAGGACTCTAGTGTTCATTGCTGAGGGCCCAGATTCAATCCCTGGTTGGGGAACTCAGATCCTGAAAGCCACACAATGTAGCCAAAAAAGAGAGAGAGAGAGAATCTATGTTGAAGAAGGAAATGGCAACCCACTGCAATATTCTTGCCTGGGAAGTCCAATGGACAGAGAAGCTTTGCAGGCTGCAGTCCATCGAGTTTCAAAGAGTCAGACAGACTTAGTGACTAAATCACATAAATTACCTAACAGAGAACTTTAAAAACTGCCATAAAATACTCAGTGAAATCAGAAAAATAATGTATAAACAAAGTGATTATTTCAATAAGGTGGGGGTTAGTTGCTAAGTGGTGACTCTTACAACCCCTGGACTGTACCCTGCCAGGCGCCTCTGTCCATGGGATTCTCCAGGCAAGAATACTGGAGTGAGTTGCCATTTCCTTCTCCAGGGGATCTTCCCAACTCAGGAATCGAACCCGGGTCTCCTGCACTGCAGGCAAAGTTTTTACCAACCGAGCTATAAGGGAAGCCCATTTCAATAAGAGAAAATTGTTTTTAAAGGCTAAAGAGAAATTATGGCACTTAAGAATGCAATAAAGGGACTGAAAAATTCACCAGGATTAAAGAGCAGACAAGATCAAGCAAGAGTTGGTGAACAAAAATGCAGGTTGTTTGAAACTATCTTTCCTGCTCTCTTCTATGCATCTTTCCTCATTTCTGTGCTCACCTGACTGCTATAATCCCCCATTTGGGTTCTGGGGCTCCTAATAAAGGTATTGTTGTGCGTGAGAATGTTAAATTGGTGTTTCTTTCTAGGGGATGAGAGCTGAAACCTACTTTTTGGCTACTGGTGGAAACCATTCCTCACTACTTTTCTTATCTTTGTCTATATAAGGAAGATGGCAGAATAAAAAATTAATGCACTTAAAGGAAGGTCAGTAAAAGTTATCCAATTCTTCCAAAACAGAGATAAATTAGAGACTGGTTAATGTCATTTCCTTCTCCAGGGATTGAACCTGGGTCTCCTGCATTGCAGGTAGATTCTTTACCATTAGAGCTACCAGGAAGCCTATCAAATTAAAAGATAAATAATTTGCTAATTTTGTAGAAGTCTCCTTTGTGAGCATGATACACAATGTATTATATACAGTGCACAGTATATAATATACACCATTTATACAGTTTTAAATCTCTATTAGAAGAAAAAAAGGTTGGATGTGTACATATCTAGTAGCAATGGATATGTATTATATACATACATATTTGTATGTATTTCAAGTGACAAGACCCTGAAAATTTTAAGCCCTTGAAAATTTTATTCCAGGGATAAATTTTAAAATTTTGCTTGTTCATAACTTATAACACTGTCTAAATGATGATATATTAATATTGTATTAAGAATAATATTTTTAATGTTATATTAATGAGGTCTTGAATAACTAGTTGACATTGGAGGATAAAGAAAACCATGAACGGATAAGACAGGAGAAAATGTTATACAGAAATTTAATTCCAAGGCAAAGGTTTTAGTCTGCAATAATTTGATTCTTCCCTAATTCAGGCTGCTCTGCATTTGCACACTGTTAAAACTAATGATTAACATTCAGAATGAAAGGCAGATGATCTATAAAAAATGACAGGCTGAAACCTCAGAAATCAAGCCAGAGTTAAGAAAATGCTATAGCTCATTTTATTTGTCCCCTTAAGACTTGGACTGTTCCTTTCAGACAAGCATTAGCAAGGATGCACATTGATTCTATTTATTCTCTCACAGAAAATTTTCATCACTTTCAAAGTATTTATCTCTAGAAATGTTAATCTCACAATTATCAACTAGCATTTTTATTGAACAGAGTTGTTCTAAGAGGGCATTTGGACCATTTACTGAGTTGTTACCAATTTGAGTGCCAGGCATCAAAAATACACTTAGGAAACATATGACCCAATATCTATCTTAAACAATGATCATCTATTTATAGTATTAACATTTGGGGAAAAAATTACATAAAAATTTTAAGAATAAATAGAGACATATATACACTAGAAAACTCTGGGAGCAAGACAGACCTATGCCAATAATGGTAGAAGGGAGAGAGTCTAAAAATTTACAAAAATGTGGCTTTTATGATATCTCTTGAAAATGATAAAGCTGAACAAAATTTTCTTTATGGGAGAAGAAAGCACCTGTACAAAGTATGCTTCCCTGGTGGCTCAGTCAATAAAGAATCCACCTGCAATGAGGGGTCCTGGGTTCAATTCCTAGGTTGGGAATATCCTCTGGAGAAGGGTATGCAACCCACTCCAGTATTCTTGCCTGCAGAATCCCCATGTATAGAGGAGCGTCATAGGCTGTACTTCATAGGGTCACAAAGAGTTGGACATGGCTGAGCAACTAAGCACACACAGCACACACAAAGTAAGAATATAGGAGAGATGATGGTTTTAGGATTTGCAAGTTACTGATATATGGAAATAATTTTGAAGTTGTATAAGCCAGAATTAGCAGTAAATAATTTACTAAGAGATCTTTTGTTACATATTTGTATCAGTAATGATCCTAAAATATTGTTGTATTTCTTTTCTCAATGATAGCTGGAGTCATGACTCAATGGAGAAATTTTAAATGGCCGTTTGAAGCCTTGCAGAAGGAAGAAATTAAACTCAAAACAAGAACATATTTGGTTTTGCTGTCTGACTTAATCTCGATTTATGAAGTGACAAATAAGCTTGATTAATGGACTAATCATTTAAACTTGATTTCTTTTTCTGTGATTTATATTTAATTGCTTTTCTAAATGGTCACAGGTGCACTAAATACACCACCACCGCCCCCCATTTATAAAGAGCTGAATATAGAAGAATAGCAAAGTTTTACATTAAGATTCTGATATAATGTGTAGGTTTGTGGTTCAGAACATTGTTAAACAAGTTTACTGAGACTCTATCTTGAGGGGATATTTTGTCTGATCAAGAATATTAAGTAAGTTCAGCATAGATATATCAATGAAGATAAAGTTCAATCACTACTTGAATATATAACTCCTCATCAATAAAATAATTCATTAGTAAATAACAGATCTTGTCTGTCTCCTTGATTTCTGACATGCATTCTTATAGCATTTAGAATAACAAAAGAATAGATATGCTTTACATAACTATGTCATTAAAACAGGAGAAGGGAGTGATTTAAATAAAACACTTTAAATACGGAAACTGTATTCACAACCATGAGTGAGGAGATTTAAAGAACCCCAGAGGTTATCAAGTCAAATCTCCTTATTTCACAGATGAGAAAAGTAAAGTTCACGACTTTAAGTGATTCCAACTGAGTAAATCACACTGGACTTCCAGCCCAGTGCTGCTTCAATTGTGTTAATCTGTTTCCACATTTGTTTATAAAATATCTTCCATATGTAAAATAGTACATATAAAAATGCACTCTCTAATTTGATATATAATGTAAAAACATAGATGTATTACAATGATATTTCTGGGAGTCCATGACAATAAAGTGTCTAAAGGATAACCATTTTAATCCTTCAGTCATCATTATTTTTGGATGAGATCAAAGGCAGTTCTTCTTTACAGTGCCTCGAAAGTCTTAAGTTCATTTTAGCATAAATTATATAGCTCATTTTCAATTAGAGAGTTACTAGTATGATTTCTATTTCTAGATAAAGGAAGCAAGACAGAGAAGTTAAATAACTTGCTGAACACTACATAAATTGGAAATAGTATAGCTAGGATTAGAACCAAGGTAGTGCTCTAAATCTTCACATTTTGACAAGTCTCTGAAAAAGCCTTCCTAGCCTTGCAACACAGACCTCTAGCTATACATGGAAGATGGCTTCCTGAGCCAACCCTATTTCCTCCTTTTCTCTAATATCTCTTGGCTCCAGACTATATTGTAATTACATCAAGTGATTTTTTTTTTTATAAACCTAGGGTAGCTATAATTAAAAAGACACACAGTAAAAGCTAATGTTGGTGAGGATACAGAGAAGCTGGCACTTGCACTCATTGCAGATGAGAATATAAAGTGGCACAGTGCTTCAGAAAACACTGTGGCAGTTTCACAAGATATGGAACAGAGAACTACCACATAACCAAGCAATCCCTCTCTCAGGAATATCTCCCCAAGATAACTGAAAATATATGTCAATATTAAAAAGTGTTTACAGCTATTTATAGTAGCATTCTTAATAATAGCCAAAAAATAGAAATGGCACAAATATCCATTAGCTAATAAGTAGATAAGCAAAATATGGTATAATTGTGCTGTTATGGTTAATTTTATATCCATTTGGCTAGGCTCTGATGCCCAGTTGGTCAAACACTAGTCTAGATATGGCTGTGAAAGAATTTTGTAGATACAATTAAGTTTTACAACAATCAGGTTGAAAGTAAATAGATGGGACAATGCTTGATATGCAAACATTAATTTTAAAGAAGGAGGAATGGCTATATTAGAATCTGTTACAGTAGATATCAGAGCAAAGAAAATTACTAGGGAGATATATTTCATAGTGATAAAAATACTAAGACATAAAGATCCTAAATGTGTATACACCAAACAGTAAATCTTAAACAATGAAGCAAAATTGATAGAGCTCAAAGGAGAGATTAACAAATCCACAACCATAGTTACAGATTTCAGAAGTTTCTTCTCAGCAACTGAATGATCTATTATACTGAAGGAATCAATGATATAGAAAGCTTGGGTAACATAATTGACCAAAGAATTAAATGAACATATATAGAACACCTTACCCAAGAATAGTAGAATACATTTTTTCTAAGTGCACAGTGAACATTTGCCAAGATAATCTATATCATGAGCCATATAAAACAAATAAAAAGTAACAAATTGAAAATAACTAAAATTATAAAGTGTGTTATATGATCATAAATGAATCAATCTAGCAATCAATCACCAGAAAGACAATAAAAAAATAAATCTCCAATACATGACAATACAAGATAGATACTTCTGAATAAACCATAGATCAATGAAGAAGACCAATTAAATTAAATATATATGTAACAGTAAACAAAAGGACCCAAACTGAAAATAACTCAGATGCCATTGAATAGGTAAATGGTTAAGCAGATTCTGTTACATACATACCATGAAATACTCTCTAGAATCAAAACTACTTTATATGCAATAACTTTGTAGAAGCTCCAGGGAATTACTCTGAGTTAAAAGAGACTATCCAAAACATTATATACTGTATTCTTTCATTCATATAACATTTTTGAAATGAAGAAAAGATTGATGATTATCAGAATCAGATCTATGGGAAGGAAAGGACATGGGAGGAGTGTTTCTGTGATTATAAAAGGGCAGTAAGAGGTGACGGAACTTTTCAGATTCTTAACTCTGTTCAGTTCAGTTCAGTCCAGTCGATCAGTCGTGTCCGACGATTTGCGACCCCATGAATCGCAGCACGCCAGGCCTCCCTGTCCATCACCAACTCCCGGAGTTCACTCAAACTCATGTCCATCGAGTCGGTGATGCCATCAAGCCATCTCATCCTCTGTCGCCTCCTTCTCCTCCTGCCCCCAATCCCTCCCAGCATCAGGGTCTTTTCCAATGAGTTAATTCTTCGCATGAGGTGGTCAAAGTATTGGAGTTTCAGCTTCAGCATCAGTCCTTCCAATGAACACCCAGGACTGATCTCCTTTAGGGTGGACTGGTTGGATCTCCTTGCAGTCCAAGGGACTCTCAAGAGTCTTCTCCAACAACACAGTTCAAATTCTTCAGTGCTAAGCTTTCTTCACAGTCCAACTCTCAAATCCATACATGACCACTGGAAAAACCATAGCCTTGACTAGACGGACCTTTGTTGGCAAGGTATTATCTCTGCTTTTGAATATGCTATCTAGGTTGGTCATAACTTTTCTTCCAAGGAGTAAGCATCTTCTAATGTCATGGCTGCAGTCACTGTCTGCAGTGATTTTGGAGCCCCCCAAAATAAAGTCTGACACTGTTTCCCCATCTATTTCCCATGAAGTGATGGGACCAGATGCCATGATCTTCATTTTCTGAATGTTGAGCTTTAAACCAACTTTTTTACTCTCCTCTTTCCCTTTATCAAGAGGCTTTTTAGTTCCTCTTAACTCTGTTAGTAGATGCAAAAACCTACCTATGTAGTGAAATCATATAGAATAAAATGCAGATACACATAATGAAATATAAGGAAAAGTGTAGGAATCTGAATATTTATAAAATCAGTGGATTGGATCAATGCAAACATCTAAACTGTGGTATTTACTATAGCTTTGCAAAGTAAATTGATTTTGGGGAGAAAATGGATAAAATATATAAGAGATCTCTTTGTGTTATTTCTTATAACTTTATGTCAATATATAGTTATTTAAATAAACATTTTAGTTTTCAAAGGGAATGAAATACTGCTGCAATATAGATAGATCTTAAAGGCTTTATGATAAGTGAAAGAAGTAACTTACAAAAAGAGTTCATAGATATGTATTAGATATGAGTTCGTAGTCTTGTGCTAGGGAAGGGGAGGAAGGAAAAATGACTGCTAAATTGCTGTGGCTTTTTTGAGGGATAATTGAAATGTTCTCAAGTTAGATTGTGGTGAATGTACTAAAAACCACTGACTCATCCACTTAAGATGGTGACATTTTATGATGTTTGAATTATATCTGAATTAAACTGTTAGAAAAACATCAGAGAAAATTATGGCATTTAATTTGTGTCAAAATTTTTTTCTTCTCTCAATTTTGTAGAGGTGTCCCAAATATAGTAGAGATTTCTGCCCCTATATTAACTGATTTTTCACATTAAAGTACGTGTCTTAACAATATTTGACTTTACTGAGGGAGCAGACTGAATTGAATAAACCTCGATGTGACTTATGATGCCAGTTGCTCAGAGTATAAGAAATTGATATGCCTTACATAGTAACACACCTAAGTACACACCTCCACAACTGGCCCATGTTTTTACCACCCTCTGTTAGAGGAAATGTTGTGGCTGTATTGTTTATTCCTGCCAACTTTCTCCTCATGTAGATTCTCCTTTATCGTATCTTTTGTCAGTCTGACCTTGTCTGTTTAATTGGTCCAGAAATGTCTGAGAATTTTTCTTCTGTTAGAATTATCTTCTCTGTTTTCAGAAAATAGAAGTGTTTTCTTTCTTATCTATTAGAGATTGAAGTAGAAATGCTGGGTAAGCAAGTTGGTATGTGGAGTCCAATCTTGAGATGAGAGTTTTCATTTCATCAGTGATATTTAGGTGTGTTCTGTATGTTTAAAAAGTATGGAAGAATAATAGAAATGTTTAAAAACAATTGAGAAGCACTGACTGGTAAGTTAAAGGAAAAAGAAAGATATGGTATCTTTGAATCAAATTAGAGGCTATTTTTTTCAAGCGAGAAGAATGCAAATTCTTCCAAATGCTGATGACACATAGAGCAAAATGAAGATTAGTATACATATGACCTTCATGCGAGGAATGTGGTTGAGAATGCAATCAGTACAAGTAGACTTTATTGCTACTGTCCTAATTCCTGCTCAGTCACATGCTGTTTTACTCACCACTGGTGTTCATGTACCATCAGTGCAAATGTTAGTACAGTAAAAATGGTGAACATGAAATAATTCCTAGTAATACTTTGAATTTTCAAAATATATAGACAGTCCTGAAAAGTCTGTGGGTTACAATTTACAAACCACTCCGTCAGTTATATAAAATTCTATATAAACAGTTGGGCAAATACAAAGGAAATATTTTCATAGAGCAAATAACTGTTGACTTTTACACCATTAGATTGCTTTTTATACCAGTAAAAGTAAACTATAATAAATTCCTGTCCCTAAACTAAATTATAAGGACAAGTTCATTTTTGAACTTTTAAAGGAATAATTTATTTCTAAGCCATGTAAATATAGGGGGCAGTATCTTACTGTTCACTGTGTGCTTTTAAATCCATAAGAATTTAATACTTTGACATAATTCTTCCTATTTTATTGAAAATTAAAAAGAGTTTATTTTATTACATATAAAATAAAGTATAGTAATAATACATGTTAAATATTTTGAAATAGCATTATAATACATGTCTGAAGATTTTGGGTAATTCTGGTAATTTCGTGTAGTCTGAGTTTAAGCTCAATATTTTACTTTTCAAAATTTAATGTTATAAATAAGAAGCATAAAGTTAAAAATAGTTTCAGTTATTTAGTTAATTTTAAATTTGTTTCACATCAAGTGAAAGACATTTATTAAGCACTTGCCAAATAATGAAAATCTTAACAGTTCTAACTGTTGACTGTGAAGAAAGCTGAGCGCCGAAGAATTCATGCTTTTGAACTGTGGTGTTGGAGAAGACTTTTGAGAGTCCCTTGGACTGCAAGGAGATCCAACCAGTCCATTCTAAAGGAGATCAGTCCTGGGTGTTCTTTGGAAGGAATGATGCTAAAGTGAAACTCCAGTACTTTGGCCATCTCATGTGAAGGGTTGACTCATTGGAAAAGACTGATGCTGGGAGGGATTGGGGGCAGGAGGAGAAGGGGATGACAGAGGATGAGATGGCTGGATGGCATCACCAACTTGAAGGATGTGAGTCTGAGTGAACTCCGGGAGTTGGTGATGAACAGGGAGGCCTGGCGTGCTGTGATTCATGGGGTCGTAAAGAGTGGGACACGACTGAGCGACTGAACTGAACTGAACTGAACAGTTCTAACTACCCTAAACTCTAGTTATTATGTAGGTAAATTCATGGGTTTATATATATATATATATATATATATATATATATATAAAAGACAATTCTAATAAACTTAAAAATAAAAGTAAGTTTGAAATTTTGGAAAGAACAATTTGCTTGCTGTGTTTTCAATTGATTATTTCAAGCAAAGGTAGCTTCTCTTTAGAAGCACAATAAAGCAAGCTCCAGCTAGAAAAAGAACTGTCTCTTACTGGAACATGAAGAAGATAGAGAGCCAAAGGGTGCTTTCCAGTGGAGATGAAAGTCATAAAGTGTGTGAATTAAAAGGAACAGATTCATTTATCTTTGTCTTTTTACACCTGGACAGAATGCTAACAACCATCTGTCAAAACTGCATTCAAAGCAATAAAGGGCATTTTGTTTATCTGTGAATAAATTAAATGGACCTGGATGGGATTTTAATGGAAATATATACAATTCAGATTTCCAAACAATCAAGCTTGGCATGTCCTTCAACAAGCTTTTGATGGGCCTTTTTAAAGGGCAATTCTCAAGGAGAATTCCCCTTTCCTCTTTCTCTTCTTTCAATATGGGTATTCAACAATTGTTTTCCTTTTTAATATTTGACATATTTTGGATCAGTAGGAAATTAGAAAAAGAGTTCCAAATGATCTCCATCATGAAAGCTTTGCCTTGGGATGAATACATAAGTTAGGTGGGAAAAATATGACTTTATTTAGAATGCTAATGGTGGATTTTAACTAAAATTGGTAGATATAATGTTTCTTTCATAAACCGACATATTCTTAAAGAATACATTCAAAACACAATGATACTACACCAATCTCTCTTTATCTTCCTCTCAAAGAATAAAACATTAAACATGGGGAAGAAAAGAGAATCACATTTTTTTCCAAACTTTAGTCTCTCTCATTTTCACTCTGTTATCAAAAAAAAAAATGATGAAAATAAATTTGAGGAACACAGAATGACAAACCTCAAGATAAATAGAATAGAAAAATATATGAGAAAGGGAAATGCAATCAATATATATTATGTCTGTCTTTGGAAATAGAAGTATAGAATATTACATGATAGAGCTAATGAAAATCATGTTTGAAAGACTGATGTTAAAATATCCAGGTTTTATGTAAGTAACTATGACAACCCTCCTTGCCAAAACTGAAAATATTACACTAAAGTAAAATATTTCTTTGAAATATATCAATTTTTATACTTACATAGATTTGAACTCTTCAAAAGATCAGGTCCCATGATAGTGTAATTTGTAGTAAAGGGACACACACAAAGTAGAGAAGTTCAATATTCAGAACAGTGCTATATTCTGAGGTGACTTTTTAAAATCTATAAATGATATAGAATTGAGACATCTCATTTCCTTAAGATATCTTTAAACACTAAAAATATTTATGTAAGGGATTTCCCATATGGCATAGTAAGAACTTTAGGCAGCCAACTCTTCCTAAATTCAATGAGAACATTTGCAAACACTGTAAAAATCAGCTTTTTCAGGACCCTGGAAAGTAACCATAAATTAATAATGATAAGTTGAATTCACACAAGGATATAAGGGCTGCTTGTAAAGAAAATTGCATAGGTAAATGCAAGCCATAATACATGCATCTTGTTTGTAGCCTTTTTCTTCTCTTACCTGATTTAAAATACAACTGCATAAAAATTATTATAAAATAGTGTTTATGTGCTTACTATGTATAAAGATATAATTTGACAATGGCACAAAGGTGGGTAAAATTAAGCTATACTGAAGAAAAGATTTTGTATACTATTGAAACAAAGTTGGTATAAATCTTGATAGTTTTAAAGTGTTAATTGTAATACTTAGGACAATTTCTATCAAAATAACTTAAAATGCTAAAAGAAATAACAAGGGAATTAAAATTCTATACTAGAAAATACCTATTTTTACCAAAAATACAGTAATAAAAGAATAGAGAAAAAAAGACATACAGAAAAGAGGAGGAAATCAGCAGAAATAAATCCTATCTTTACCATGATTACTTTAGATATAAATTGATGAGCTGGCTTAAAACTCAACATTCAGAAACCTAAGATCATGGAATCTGGTCTTATCACTTTAGTCAAATACTTGAGGAAAAAATGGAAACAGTGGGAGATTATATTTTCTTGGCTCAAAAATCACTATGGACCATAACTGCAGCCACCAAGTTAAAAGTCGCTTGCTCCTTGGAAGAAAATCTATGACAAACCTAGGCAGTGTATTAAAAAGCAGAGACATCACTTTGCCAACAAAGGTCTATATAGTCAAGGCTATGGTTTTTCCAATAGTCATGTATGGATGTGAGAGTTGGACTGTAAAGAAGGCTGTTCAGTTCAGTTCAGTTCAGTTACTCAGTTGTGTCTGACTCTTTGTGATCCCATGGACTGCAGTACACCAGGCCTCCCTGTCCATCACCAACTCCCAGAGTTTACTCAAACTCACTCCACTGAGTCGGTGATGCCATCTAACCATCTCATCCTCTGTCATCCCCTTCTCCTTCCACCTTAAATCTTTCCCAGCATCAGGGTGTTTTCAAATGAATCAGTTCTTTGCATCAGTTCTTTGCATCAGTATTGGAGTTTCAGCTTCAGCAACAGTGCTTCCAATGAATATTCAGGACTAATTTCCTTTAGGATGGACAGGTTGGATCTCCTTGCAGTCCAAGCGACTCTCAAGAGCCTTCTCTAACAACAGTTCAAAAGCATCAATTTTTCAGCACTCAGCTTTCTTTTATAGTTCAACTCTCACATCCATACATGACTACTGTAAAAACCATAGCTTTGACTTGATGGACCTTTGTTGGTAAAGTAATGTCTCTGCTTTTTAATATGTTGTCTAGGTTGGTCATAACTTTTCTTCCAAGTAGCAAGCTTCTTTTAATTTCATGGCTGCAGTCACCATGTGCAGTGATTTTGGAGCCCCCCCAAAATAAAATCTGTCACTGTTTCCACTGTCTCCCCACCTATTTGCCATGAAGTGATGAGACCAGATGCCATGATCTTAGTTTTTTGAATGTTTAAGCCAATTTTTTCACTCTCCTCTTTCACTTTCAAGGCTGAGTGACAAAGAATTGGTGCTTTCAAATTGCAGTGCTGAGAAGACTCTTGAGTGTCTTTTGGACAGCAAGGAGATCAAACCAGTCAATCCTAAAGGAAATCAACCCTGTAAACTCATTGGAAGGACTGATGCTGAAGCTGAAGTTCCAGTCCTTTGGCTACCTGATGTGAACACCTGCTCATCCAAAAAGAACCTGATGCTGGGAAAGATTGATAGCAGGAGAAGAGGGCAACAGAGAGTGAGATGGTTGGATGGCATCAGCAATTCAATGGACATGAGTTTGATCAAACTCCAGGAGATATATAGTTAAGGACAGGGAAGCCTGACATACTGTAGTCCATGGGATCTCAAAGAGTCAGACATGACTTAGCCAAAGAGCAACAACAACAAATAAATTGATAAGATACTCCAATCAAAGGCAGAGATTAGAAGAATAGATAAAGAAAACAAAAACAGAAACATGATTCCACTGTAGCTTTATACAAGAAACACATCTTAGATTCAAAGTTATACATCTTTATTATTTTTTTTCAAAGATACACATCTGGGATGGAAACAGATATATCACAGAAATAATAACTAAAACAGTGCAGGAGTGACTATACTAATATCAGGGGAAAAAAGCTTTAATATAAAATTTCTTATTAGAGGTATCTAATAAGATATGATATTTTATAATGCTAAAATAGCAATCCATTATAAAGATAACAGCTAAGACATGCAGAGATTTAGAAATGCAGGTGATCATTATCCACAAAGGTCAAATTTAAGAACAATAGACAATTTAAAAAAATAAATAAATGTGCCTAACAACAAAGTCTCATAAAAAAAAAAAAAACTGATATGAGAGAAATATACAATTTAACAGTAACAGATGGAATCTTTGATAGCTTACTTTCAGTAATGGATGAAATGACTAGGCTGAAGATCAGTAAATACATATAAGATATCAACAGTAAAGAAGGCTGACAGCCAAAGAATTGATGCTTTTGAATTGTGGTGCTGAACAGTAACAAAGCTAGGCATGCTGCAGTCCATGGGGTCACAAAGAGTTGGACATAACTTAGTGACTGAACAACAACAACAAAGACATCCGTAACACTGTAAATCAACTACATCAAACAGACATCTCTACAAAAGTCCACCAGCAGCAGAATATACCCTCTTTTCAAGTTCACATGGCATGTTCTGTATCATAGATCATTGATATACCCTACAATAATACTGAGGTCATGCCAAGTCTGTTTTCTTATAGATATTGTATGAAATCAATGTAAAATAAAATCAGTTAGAAACTCAATCTTTTAATATACAAATAATGAGTAAAAATAATACGAAATAATCAGATAGTTTCTATTTTTTAAAGCAAATGCTTTTCTTTCTTTTTTTTTTTTTTTTTGCCTTAGTGGCATTTTGTGATACAAAATGAATGTACAAATTGTTTACTAAAAAATATTAAGATTCAATTCTAGACATAAAATTCTATAGAAAACAATTCAAACTCTTGGTCAAATTAGAATAAGAAGATAGATCAGACCAAAAAGAAATCACAAAATACGTGACAACTTAGAAATTAATTTTAAAATGGAGAAACAAGTCACCATCTCATTAGAAATATTTTTTAACATGTAGCTGTCATACAATAAATGAGCAAGGACTCTGATAATAGATTTTGTTTCAGAGTCAGGTTTAAATAAAACTCATTTCCCTGTTGAATGTATTTCCATTTTAAGACCTTTTTTGATGTTGTTGGGATAGTCTAGTGAGACCTCATATATGCCATATTACCATCACAGTGCTGGTAAAGACACTGATAAATGCTCATTTTATTTCAAATTATGTACTCAGAAGAATAGTCATTCCTGCATAATCAATTTGAAGATATTTCAACTGGAAAAGAAGCAGTGTGGCTTACTCTCTGTTTTTACTCTGTTAGCATTAAATTTCTGCTATGGAAATAATTATCTTTTAGTAATGCAGCTCTAAAATTAGAATGAATTAAGAGTTTTAAAGTTAGAAGTGGAAAAGTACTATTAAAATGATTTTAGAGCAATAGTCAATTTGTGTGTTGTGAACATCCTAAATTCTACACAGAAAAGGTGTAAATTACTCTTTAATTGCTCAGCTAATTGCTAGCAATTGTCCAATCTTTGTTATTAAACAAAAATGCTTTATCTTATTCTTCTTAATTTCTTTAGGAAAAAATTAACCTAGCTTTAATTTTTAGATAGTCTCTTGATGCCCTGCTGGTCTTCTAAATGTGGCTTTGATAGTTCTTTCTGCCCCTGATATATTTAGTATTTTTGCAGAGCAATAAAAGAATAGGGACCTAGGACTTTAACAAACTTACATCTGTAAATGTTACAGACTTTTATCAAAAAATTTTTTACTTTATTATAATCTCATAGGATATGCTAGGGTAGCTACCCTTTCATCTATTGGACGCTATACAAGATTTTTTTTTTTTTTTGAGTGCTAATGGTAACAATATAAGGTTTAGGTGATTTACCTGCACACAGCTAAGGGGATAAAGAGACAAGGTACTGCACAGAAATGGCCTTAAATTTGTTATCTTCACTGGCAAAGACATATTAGAAAGTTAGTGAAGTGGAAATTCAGAAGGTAGCCTAAGAATAGTTACAGATTTTGAGAGTTAGACACATCAGGTGAGAATATAAAAATTCAGAGAATATGGAAAACTGAGGGAAATATAGTTTTAATCTTTAGTAAAAGAGACTATAGAAAATTTTTCATGATTTGTACAATTTTCATTCATTTCTCCTTATAAGTGCTGGCAATATTATGTGAATTATAAGTATAATTAAAATAACATTTCCTGACACATTGAGGCTAAATGAAAATGAATTAGCAAAACTCAATATAGAATTTCTTTCTCTGAAATTTATAACAAAAGGCCTTATCTCATGGCTAGAAATGGTATGTGTGAGTTTACTTGAAGGCAAGGAGATGGATTAAGTTACTTATTTCATCAGACACAATAAAAGTAATACTATATAAGCATAACTGAAAGGAGTTTAGAGTAGGGGTTTCATACTTCCTAAATTTGAAATGTCAGATATAATTACCATTTATGTTCTCAAGATCTTTATTTCAAGGCTTATTTGAAAGAATGAATTGCTATGGGTCTTTTCATGTAGGCCAAGGCAAAAATACACATAGTTTGCTTCCATGAGTTTATCAAATGTTAAAACAAACAAACAAAAAACAGGGTTACAGAGTATGGAAAATAAGAAATGAATATTTCTCTTGTGCCAGCTTTCATATGATGGCAAACTGATGAGATGCAGGATGAACACAATCTTTTCATTTTCTAATATATCTTACAGGTATAATCAAAGCTACAGTTTTTTCAGTAGTCATGTACGGATGTGAGAGTTGGACCATAAAGAAGGCTGAGTGCCAAAGAATTGATGATTTCAAACTGTGGTACTGGAGAAGACTCTTGAGAATCCCTTAGACTGCAAGGAGATCAAACCAGTCAATCCTAAAGGAAATCAACCCTGAATATTCATTGGAAGGACTGTTGCTGAAGCTTCAAAACTTTGGCCACCTGATGCAAAGGGTCGACTTATTGGAAAAGACCTTGATGCTGAGAAAGATTGAGGGTAGGAAGAGAAGGGGATGACAAAGGATGGGATGGTTGGATAGTATCACCAACTCAATGGACATGAATTCGAGCAAACTCTGAGAGATGCTGAAGGACGCGGAAGCCAAGTGTGCTGCAGTCCATGGGGTCGCAAAGAGTTGGACATGACTTAGCAACTGAACAACAACAATATCATCAATTATCTGCTTTATATCTTTTGACCATTCAGGGTTAGAACTTCTCTTTTGCTGTTCTATACTTCCATTTCCACATCCCTTACAGGAAGGGCTTCCCTTGTGGCTGAGCTGGTAAAGAATCTGCCTGCAATGCAGGAGACCTGGGTTCGATCCCTTGGTTGAGAAGATCCCCTGGAGAAGGGAAAGGCTAACCACTCCAGTATTCTGGCCTGGAGAATTCCGTAGACTACAGTCCATGGGGTCACAAAGAATCAGACAGGACTGAGCAACTTTCACTTTCTTTACAGGAAGATCACTTTATCTTTGGGATTTTCAGTGATTAAAACTACTTTCCTTTCCTCAGTCCATCAGGATGACATTTTCCAAGAAATTAAAAAGATGTGGTCCCAGTAATTTCTCTCTTATCTATGTGGTTGTAAACTAGAACAGAAGAGTTGAAGCATAATGTATCTCTCTTTGTACCCATTCTCTTTTAAACAATAACTAAGTTCAGAAATAATATACTTGTCCTGGAAGGCATGGAGTGACAAGCTTAGACCAATGTTACTCTAAACAATAGTTCATTGCTTTCCCCTTTGACTTGTTTTCTGTTCTTTATATTCCACTTGTACTAATTATTTTAATATGTTTATTTTTTCCTTTTGTACTATTTTTAATTAATTTGTTGTTCTCTATTTGGTTGTAAGAGTAAGACAAATTAAGAAATAATAGAATAACCTATAATGGAAAAAGAATCTGAAAAAGAAAAGAATATTTTTCATAATATATGTATATATATATCTGAATCACTTTGCTGTACACCTGAAACTAATACAGCATTATATAGTTAATTGTAAGTTAACTACACTTCAATTTAAAAATGGTAAAAAAATAAAGAAATTGGTGTTTTCATTATGTGAAGTAGTTAGAGCTGGTCTTATATTTTACAGATCATTTTAGCAGAGCTAGCTTGGATATAAGACCTCTTTGTAAGGTTTATACCAACCCAGAGAATTCCTGAGTGCTTGAGACTTAAGATTAAAGATATAATAGAAATATAATTTTGCTTGTTATTATCTTACGGATGTACCTCTCAGAGGAACCTTAGGCAGAAGGTTATTCGTTATTCACTTGAGATGGCATTTGTAGTGAGGACATGAGCACCAAGTCTGATGAGGAGAGGAGGTGGGAAATAAAACGTTTAGTCCTTTTCATCATTTAGTTATGAAATGAGAATATATACAGTTATTTTAAGCAACGGTCAATATTTTAGGAGAAAACAGCTCGATCTCTTTCATATTTTATCCTCTATTTCCTCTTGGGGAGATATGTGATCATCTGACATAATGGCAAAATAAATGAATCTTCATTTCCTCAAGGTGTTCTCTGAGTCCTTTGGACAAATTTCAAAATAGTTGGTTTGATAAATTTGGGTGTGGCTAGTCTAATCCCTCAGAGAAGGCAACGGCACCCCACTCCAGTACTCTTGCCTGGACATGGATGGAGGAGCCTGGTAGGCTGCAGTCCATGGGGTCCCTAAGAGTCGGACACGACTGAGCGACTTCACTTTCACTTTTCACTTTCATGCATTGGAGAAGGGAATGGCAACCCACTCCAGTGTTCTTGCCTGGAGAATCCCAGGGACAGGGCAGCCTGGAGGGCTGCTGTCTATGGGGTCGCACAGAGTCGGACACGACTGAAGCGACTTAGCAGCAGCAGCAGTCTAATCCCTAGGCATCTTGTTGTGGCTTGCTGCTGGCCTTCATAGTCAGATTTGTGAAAGTGAAAGTCACTCAGTTGTGTCTGACTCTTTGTGACCCCATGGACTATTCCATGGAATTCTCCAGGCCAGAATACTGGAGTGGGTAGCCTTTCCCTTCTCCAGGGGATCTTCCCAACCCAGGGATCGAACCCAGGTCTCCCACATTCCAGGTGGATTTTTTTTACCAGCTGAGTAATCTTTCTCAAATAAATCATACCTTGGAAACTAAAACCTGCTGATTTATTATCATTGGCATTAGCCTTTACCTTGCTCCTAAATTAGGTATTGTGCACACAATGCCTGTTCAAGGGTCATTTCAGCCCTGCCTAGGCAGACTTCATGGTGAGTCTATTAGCTCCCAATTCAGTATCAGTGCTTACAGGGGAGTATCTGGAGTGAAATCTCATCCTCACTGCCTGACCACATTTTTTCTGCCTTCTCAACAATGCTGCCAAGAGACCACATGAATCTCTCTCCCTATCAGTTCAGTTCAGTTCAGTCGATCAGTCATGTCCGACTCTTTGCAACCCCATGAATCGCAGCATGCCAGGCCTCCCTGTCCGTCACCAACTCCCGGAGTTCACTGAGACTCACGTCCATTGAGTTGGTGATGCCATCCAGCCATCTCATCCTCTGTCATCCCCTTCTTCTCCTTCCCCCAATCCCTCTCAGCATCAGAGTCTTTTCCAATGAGTCAACTCTTCGCATGAGGTGGCCAAAGTACTGGAGTTTCAGCTTTAGCATCATTCCTTCCAAAGAAATCCCAGAGCTGATCTCCTTCAGAATGGACTGGTTGGATCTCCTTGCAGTCCAAGGGACTCTTAAGAGTCTTGTCCAACACCACAGTTCAAAAGCATCAATTCTTCAATGCTCAGCTATCTTCACAGTCCAACTCTCACATCCATACATAACCACTGGAAAAACCATAGCCTTGACTAGACAGACCTTTGTTGGCAAAGTAATGTCTCTGCTTTTCAATATGCTATCTAGGTTGGTCACAACTTTTCTTCCAAGGAGTAAGTGTCTTTTAATTTCATGGCTGCAGTCACCATCTGCAGTGATTTTGGAGCCCTATAGACATCCAGAAAACCTCAGAGGAGCAAACATTGAGGCAACAATAACTGCAATGCAGTGACTATCTCAAAGAAATATGTATGATGTAAAGGGACTCTATGAATCAGCCATCGGGGCTGTTTTAATTTTTTTTTCTCCTTCCAAGCAGGTAGAGTCTCTTGCTGAATATTAGTAAATTATATAAAGAGAATGTGTTTCTTCTCTATATTTGACTTGCTGAGAGAGTGAATTTGTAATTCTGAGCACAATAACTGTTGTTTACTCTTAGCTAGCTTCAAAATGGCCTTGTTTTTTGCAGCATGTATGAGAGCTAATATTGGGGCTTCCCAAGTGGGGCTCAGTGGTAAAGAATTGCCTGCCAATGCAAGAACTGCAGCAGACACAAATTCTATTCCTTGGTCAGGAAGATCCCCTGGAGGAGGAAATGGCAACCCACTCCACTATTCTGGCCTGGAAAATCCCCGTGGACCAGAGGAACCTGGTCACAAAGTTCATGGGGTCACAAAGACTTGGATATGACTAAGCAACAGAACACCCATGTTAGACTGTAAAAGACATTGTGAACGTTCATTTTTAGCATAGAAATGAGCACAGACAATATTCACTATTTTCTATTGGTTAATTCTATTACCATAATTATTAAAAAATGATCTAAATTAGAGCTGCTAGAGAAAGGAAAATTCTCATAACATCTGAGTGAATTTAATGTGAAATAACATTTAACATGGAAAATTCCTATCTTGGAATGGGCCAGCTTTTTACTCTTGGAAATATCAGATTGGAAAATATAACTCAACTTGTTAAATCTATGCTAACATAAGTAAGAATTGGTCCATAGCTCTTCCCAGTGTTCATAGCAACAGTTTATAAGACAAAATTTCTTCCAACTCTGTAAAATTGTATTTATTGAAACAAAGTTCCAATTATGAATATCTGAATGATAGACACAGATTAATTTGTTTAAAATATTATCTTCTTTAGGAAAAAAACCTAAGTATAATTCCACATGATATAATACATTATCATTAATCTTGTCCTCTTTATAGATGACCATACAGAATATAGAAATTCTTATTCAATATGGGTCTTCATGGGGACTCAAAGAAGCAAGTGCCTGGTTGCTCAATAAATGCTAACTGGCAAAGATGATAATGATGTATGAACTCATTTTCCAAAGGGCCTTCTTAGTCTCTATTGGCTTCCACATCCCTCTACTTTAGAATTAAAAGGAAAAAAGTAACAAGAAATTATGAAATATAAGAAATGTGAGAAATAGAAAAATTTCCTCAACTTGAGAAGTTTAGCAAATCTCTCATTGTACATGTTAATTGCACACACACTCATGTACACATAAACATACCATTCATTGTGGTTAATTGGTTTATAATTATTACTTTGGAAGTCTCTTCTTTCTTGGAACTATAACAGGCACTTCAGAGCTTACTTGACCCTGAAGAAACACTGAAAAAGTCCTGATCTTCTGCTCATTCCCTTGTCATATTTATTCCTTCTTTGCATAATAAAACTGTATAGGGCTGGCCTTGCCTGGTCCCTATACTATTTCTTTGGCTGGAAGTAATGATATAAAGGAAGTCACAGGAACACACTGACAGCGCTAGAGCCTCATGTCTCATCTTCAGCCACATTCATTTTATTTTCAGAGTTATTGCCTGTCTAGTTTATGTTTGCAGTATATGTTCCTTGTCTCTCTGCTGCTGCTGCTGCTAAGTCACTTCAGTCGTGTCCCATTCTGCGACCCCATAGATGGCAGCCCACCAGGCACCCCCATCCCTGGGATTCTCCAGGCAAGAACACTGGAGTGGGTTGCCATTTCCTTGTCTCTCTAGGGGACCCAAAATGTGACAAAGTGTCCCTATTTTAGGTGGCAATACAGGGGTGCATTTATGCCATCTTCCTGCTTTATATCCATTTCCAAACTGGCACCCTCACCTTTTAATCTATGTTTTGACTTTGGGAGGTAAAAGGGAAAGCAGGTACTGCCCTTACTTACTGTTTTCATGACCTAAATCATCACTCTGGTTTTCACATCTCATTTCTCCCAGTTTGCTTCACCAGTAAACAAACGCACATGTGAACATGTTAAAGGGAGGTTTTTTTTTTTTTTTTTGGTTGTTAGGATACTGGTATCTTTTGCCCAGATAGATGATTCTTGAGTGTGTAGGTCATGGGTTGTGGAAAGATTATCACATGTGGTTCTTAAAAATAGCTACATGGCAAAAAGGCTCTGGGTTCGTCATCAGTTCAGTACCTCAGTCGTGTCCGACTCTTTGAGGCCTCGTGGACTGTAGCACGCCAGGCTTCCCTGTCCATCACCAACTCCTGGAGCTTGCTCAAATTCATGTTCACTGAGTCAGTGATGCCATCCAACTGTCCCATCCTCTGTTGTCCCCTTCTCCTTCTGCCTTCAATCTTTCCCAGCACCAGGGTCTTTTCCAATGAGTCAGTTCTTCGCATCAGGGGACCAAGTATTGGAGGTTCAGCTTCAGCATGAGGGCTCCTCATCAGCTGACACAAATTGATGTAAGTTCTTAGGCTAGTTACTTTACAGAGTTCTGGAAAAGAGACTCAGACAAAATGAATTAGATAGTTTATCTCTAATTCAAAACAGTGTTTCGGAAGAAACAAATGACTCTAAATCCTGCATGTCAGAACATGATACTTCATGAATTCACTTTTTAAAAGTATAAGTTCAGTTGTGCTAATATAAAATATAAAATTGTTAATTATTCAATTATATATTTCATATTGTGTGAGGTATCATAATTGTCTTTTGAGGAGGAGTCCATTTCATCTAAATTGCTAAATTTATGTGTATAAAATTGTTTCTATTCTTCGATTACCCATTTGATGTACAAGGTCTATAGTGACATTACTTGTTTCATTGTTCAGATTAGTCACTTATAGTGTCTTTTTTTATACATTTGTCAGTCTTGCTAGAGATTTGTCTATCTCTTTGATCTTTTCAAAGAATGGACTTTTTGTGTCACTGATTTTATTATTTTTATTTTTAATGTCATTGACTTCTTCTTTTATCTTTATTATTTCTTCTGCTTGCTTGGGATTATTTTCTTCTTTTTTACTCATTTCTTGAGATTGTAAATGATTAATAGCTTTTTAATTTTAATTGTGCACTTTATGCTAAAATTTCTCTTTCAGTATTCCTTCAACTCTGTGCCACAAATTTTGATATACTTTATTGTAGTTTCATTCAGTTCAGTATATTTTCTCATTTTCTCTTGGCACCTTCTCTTTGACCCTTGAAGTAGTCACAAGTGGGTTACTTAGTTTCCAAGAGTTTGGGGGTTTTAATTATCTGTCATTTATTTATAGTTTGGTTACACTGTGGTCAAAGAAAGCACTCTGTGTGGGTTTAATTCATTAGAATCTGTTAAAGATTTTTTAAAAATCCCTAATATAGCCTATATATATTCTGTGAGGACTTAAAATACAAATTTTATTGTTGGGTGGATTTTTCTATGAATGTTAATTAGAACTTTCTGATTGATGCTTGCATGAGGTCTTCTATATCCTTGCTGTTTTGTGTCTTGTTTTTTTTAAATTAACTTTTGAGAAAGGGGGTAAAATCTCCAGCTTAAACATGGGTTTGTCTATGTTTCCTTTCAGTTCTATCAGTTTTGTTTCATATATTTTGAAATATAATGGTTTGGTGCATATACATTTAGGATTGCCATACTTTCCTAAAAGTTTAGGTGGACTAATCTTTTATCACTATATAGTGCCCCTCTCTGTCACTGATAATTATTTTTTTGCTAATATTATCTGATGTTAATACAGTTAGTCTGGCTTCTTTTTGATAAATATTTGTTTGCTGCATATTTTTCCATCCTTTTACTTTTAGCCTGCCTAATTTATTATATTTGAAGCAAATTTCTTGTAGACAGTCCACAGTTTTGCTTAATTAAAAATATATTTTTAGAAGTATTTGAAAATAGAATTGTTAAAATTAATGTGAATTATCCAAAGAATTGCTTCCATTTTTCTACATGCCAGGCATTTGTTCAGCATATCACATACATTAATTTTATTAGCCATGATATTCTTTACTTTTGAAAACCTCTCACTTACGACCCTCACATACAGGTTATCTGTATTGCCCATTTTTCAGTTTTCCTTCTAACACAAGAATTCTGTTGTCTTCTGTGATCAAACTATGTGGCAATTTCCATACATCTTTGCTACATCAAGGAATGTATATGAATCCCTTACAAATTTCCTTCATGTTTGCCTCCATCACCATCTCTCAGGAAGCCTAGAAATGTCCATTTTATTCCTCCATCCTTAATCTGATGCACATTCAGATTGTAAATATTGTTCTAGAAGCAGTCATGTGCCAAAAGACTGCTGTAAGAGAGACATGTTTGTTCAGGCAGTTACTCCTAAACAGCATAGTCTGTTCTCCAATCACATTTGCACTATAGTTGATTTTGCTCCACATAGAGAAAGCAGATGTATTTCCTCAGGCAACAACTTATTTTTACAGAAATTAACCAGTATGGGATAACAGTTCTGATACAATATGCTTAGATACTATTCTCTAAAAGTTAATTCTTCAGTATCTAGTACTTTCGTGTTTTTTGCATATAATTACATAAGTATTTCAGGATTGTGACACTCCATACTTCTAATAACGCAGTCCTCTAAAAATATTGCTGTGCTATTTTGCTTGTGTAGCAACTGAAGCAAAACAACAAAAAAAAAATCCTATGTGAAATGACTATGCTTAAAAGTTACAAATTATATCATTCTAAAATCTTCCGCGTGTCTTTATTTCACTTTGTGGGCACAGAAAAAATAAGCATGGATAAAATGAACTTTCCAAAGGCAAAACTTCATAATTTCTCAAAAGAAACTGGAATACTGTTATCTTCTGAGGTAACTGAAGGCTGAAATATCTCCACGACAAAAAATAAGGTAACTTGTGGGCAGGTTTTAAAGGTATAACTTCAGAAAAGGCCCTGTTGAACTAAACATCCACTGTGCTAAATTTAAAATTACTTTTTCACATTCCTACTTAAATCTTGAGCAGTCATAAGTTGGTCATGAAAAAATATATCTTTGTGCCAAGTAAAAATTAGAAAACTGAGAAAAGTATGAATGATTTTAGGAATCTTAAAAAAAAAAATTGTGCTATTAATCAGAATCAACATAAAACTCTAAAATATTTGCCCAAAATCTGAGGGCAGAGAATGCTTAAATGAAAAGACTACATTCTGTAGCTCTCAAGGGAAGACTTGTTAGTGGAAACAAACGATGTTGATGTGTGATAATTTTGGTAAAGTATATCCAATTAGACCACCAGGATTATCATATATGTGCAAAATAGTAGTCAACATGAAAGAGAAAGATAAATAACCCCAATAACTGAACCAAAATAATTCTCAAAAAGCCCCTAGTTAATATGCTTAGAGAAATTCAAGTGATATGACTCAGAAAATATAAACAGCATAATATGAATGAGAAACATTCACAGAGATATATTGAAAAGGAGCTAATGTTGGTAATTCCTTTATGTATAAAATATAAAAGTAAGTAAACAAATACAATAAATAGATAACATGGAGAAATTTCTTAAAATTTTTGCTTCTTCAAAGAGCTAATGAAGACCAAAAACTACAAAAGACTTGACTAAAGAAAAAACTCAGATACTAGAACAGTGCTTCTCAAAGTGTAATATGTGGGTTACTTTTACTATAAACAATGAGGATTTTTAATAATCAGAAACAATTTCCCAGACCCAGAAAACACCTATTAAATTAGATTTTCTGTAAGTATAACTAAGATCAGAGAAGGCCACGGCACCCCACTCTAGTACTCTTGCCTGGAAAATCCCATGGACAGAGGATCCTGGTAGGCTGCAGTCCATGAGGTCATTAAGAGTCAGACACGACTGAGCAACTTCACTTTCACTTTTCACTTTCATGCATTGGAGAAGGAAATGGCAACCCACTCCAGTGTTCTTGCCTGGAGAATCCCAGGGATGGGGGAGCCTGGTGGGCTGCTGTCTATGCACAGAGTCGGACATGACTGAAGCGACTTAGCAGCAGCAGCAGCAGCAGCAGCATAGCTAAGACAGATGTATTTTAATACGGCTGATGATCTTAAGGTTACTACATTTACTACTAAAATCATTTGAAAGATTCCAAAATTTTTAAATAACTTTCAGGTAGTTTAATTATTTCAGGTATTTTTAACCCTACTTTTTAATCTTTCTGTTCTGAATTTGAGAAACCTTTCAAAAACTAATATATATCTATCTTGCCAATGTAGAAGGAAGTGTCTGTATGATCCCATATCTCCAGATTACACTTTAAATCTCTATGAAAATATTTGTTTAATATGGGCTGTTTGTTAACCTTCCTTCATCACCAAATTCTAAAATCAGGAAACTGATTTAATTAATCAGGAGTTAACTCAGTGTATGACATAATGTGCTGATTAAATGTCCTTTGAATTAAGTACACTGTCTTAACATAGCATTTACTTGTGGTTATTGAAATGTACAACTGAAATGTAGCTAGTCAGAATTTTTAAGTAAAAAAAGGGCAGAATATCTCACTAGTATATTTTTTTTTGAGTTTTTATTTATTTATTTATTTTTTAATTTTATTTTATTTTTAAACTTTACAATATTGTATTAGTTTTGCCAAATATCGAAATGAATCCACCACAGGTATACCTGTGTGGCAAACCAATGTAAACAACAAAACCATTTTTAGATGCTAATTATTCTAAATATTTTTAGTGGATTTTCCCATTCTCTCTAGGCTTTCTTTTAAAGGCGTATTAGAGGCTATTTCAAAAGTTGTAGATTATATGTTTTTGTTTCCTAATCAAAAAAACATTCTCATTAAGCCCCTTGAGTTTTATGCAGCAGATTGCCAAGAATCACATGTGAAATGATTAGGGAAGGAGAAGCATGCAAAAGTTTACCTTGCATTCATCTTTTCTTGTCTCAAAAGTACAAACAACAAATGGGGAAATCTATTAAGGTTTTAATTAATTCCTATTTCTAACCTAGAAAACTGGGACAAGACTTTCTGCCTAGTAGGTTTTTGCCTGTTAGTTTTAAAATTAAGAACTATCGGGCTCACATTATCACATGGAACTATCAGTATTTTTAAAGATTATTTCAAATAGAGATGATGTCTGTGGTCCATATATAATCACAGTATTTTTGGAAATCATGTAAAAAATGGAGACACAAATTAAAGTATAATACTGCAATAGTGTTAGAAAAGTTGACTCAAGAAATAAATGTGGTGTTACCATTAAAAATTTCCAAGAGTGCAAGAGGGCCTTATATCTATGAGAAATGCTCAGTGTGATTAATAATTTTTCTTGTGGTTTAATATTTAAGGGAAAACTCCAAAGTCTTATAATTTTCTTGATTTCATTTATTAACTTATTTCATGATGTTTGATGTGATTCATTTTACAGAAAAATCAGTAATTATATGAAGACCAAATAGAAAGTGGATGCCCAATAGTTATTTGACTAAACACAAGTTGTTAAAAAAGTGAAGAAATTTAAGCAACACCTTGAGAGTCCTTTACTCAGAAAACAATAATAAGAAGCAATTTGTATTTTAAAACTAATGTCTGACTTGTGATTATGTTTTCAGTAAAAACAAAAACAAAACTTGATTTTGCTTAATAGGCTGTAGAGAGTCTCATGAATTTTATTGCCAACTTTAAATACAAAAACAAACAGACAATAATGTTATTCCATCTTGAGAGACCTGAAGATTCTAATAAACCCAAATTCGTTAAAATATAGAGAATGCCAAGAAATTCCTAGAAAAAAGATACCTAAATTTATTTTCATTCCTGACAAAGTGGTAGGAAGAGGAGGGGTTTGCATTAAATATTGGTAATAAAGTCATATTTTAAATAAACTTTAGCATCTATGTGAGGGTGGTGTAATAGACAGAAATTACCAGGAGTTTTCAATATAGACAGTGTGTACCCACCATCTGCACTTTCCCAAAGGAAATCTCTGAACAGTTTACTGAAAAGGGAAAACTGAGAGACTATCATGTAAGATGGAAGCAGGGCCAGAGAGTTAAAAAACATCACCCACATATTCCTAGACTTTATTGATAGCAAGCCAATCATTGTTGGCTTCTGGTTCTTGAAGACTGGGTGCACAAGAGGAGACCCAAAAGAATTCACTTGGAAGCTCTCTGAATCTTTGCTGAGTATACAACAGAGGTCCTTCAAATGTTGGAGATAGGACATTAAGGTAGAGAGGTTAAGTGCCGGGAGTGAAATTAGAATCTATAGAAACTCCACAAAAAACTGGCAACCAGGTAGTAAAGAAGAGCAAAATCACCCATGAGTCAGAAAGCTAGCTGCTAGACTAGAGAGAAAAGTATCTTGAATGTTAGTATTGCTGGTATTTAGATCTCAAACCAGGCTAAACATTAAATGGGCTTCCTTGATGGCTCAGCTGGTAAAAGAATCTGCCTGCAATGCAGGAGACCCTGGTTCAATCCCTGGGTTGGGAAGATCCCCTGGAGAAGAGAATGGCAACCTACTCCAGTATTCTTGCTTAAAGAATTCCATGGAAAGAAAAGGAAATGGCAACCCACTCCAGTGTTCTTGCCTGGAGAATCCCAGGGACGAGAGAGCCTGGTGGGCTGCTGTCTATGGGATCACACAGAGTCGGACACGACTGAAGTGACTTAGCAGCAAACATTAAATACAGATTCCACTTTAATAGTTTGAACCACAGAAGAAACGAGAATTAACTTTGGTTTCAACACAGTATACATTCTGCTCAATTCAGATTAGTGGGCTTGGAGAAGAAGTGATCTTCCCTGCTCCAAGTGTAAATATTATTTACCTTCATTTGCACTATTTACTAGAATGCATTACCTGGCAGGCGAAGAAGCCAGATAAAGTGACATATGATTAAGAAAGAAAGGTTCAATAAAAGCAGACTAAAAATGGATAAAATGTAGGAATTATCAAAAAATTTTAAGGACTATGACAAACATGATAAGAGATTAGTTTAAAGAATGGAAAATATGAATATATAGCGAGTGATATCAGTATAGAGAGGAAATTATAAAAAATGAGTCAACTGAAAATGCTAAAAATTAAAAGAAATGTGATACCAAAGATGACAAACTATATTTAAGATCTTAAAAACTGATTCCATTGCCAATAATTATGAGCACAAATATAGATCAGTAGGAAATATCCTAAATTAATCAGGAAAAATATGGTAAAAATAAGTGACCTTGTACCTGTGACCCATGCAAAAATGTCAGTCTATAATACTATCAGGGAAGAGGAAAAAAATTGAGCAGAAGAAATACTTGAATAGATAATGCCTGAGAATTTTACAAAACTGATAATAGACATCAACCCAAAGATATATAAATATTAATGTGAACAAGCTGGATTAAAAAAACAAAATCAAAAATAGAAATACATGTAAGCACATGAGAGATGAACTACTGAAAATAAAAAACAAATTACTTTAAAAACACATTCCATATAGTGGATAAAGGAGTAAAAAAAAATAAATAAAAGACACTTGCAATATAGTGGGTAAAGGTTAAGAATGACAGCTGTCTTCTCATCAGACATGAAGGCAGAAGAAAATGGGACATTATCTTTAAAGTGCTGAGAGAATATAATTGTCATCCAAGAATTGCTTTGACAGCAAAATAACTGTCCAACTGAAGTACTCCTTAGAGAGAAATTTATAGATTTAAAAGTTTCTGTCATAAAAAGTATAAAATTAATAATTTTAGCTTCCACCTTAGAACGCTAGTTAGCAAGGAACACATTAAACCTAGTTATATAGAAGAAATGAGTGAATGAAAATAACTGTGGATATCAATGAAATACACAAAAAATAGAGAATAACCTGGTGATGAGTAGATTTCTGAAAAAAATAAATAAAATTGACTATCTTCCAGTCAAAGTAGTCAAGAATAAAAATCACAGAAAATAGAATGATAGATATCAGGAAGGCAGGACAAAAAAATATTACAAACGACATAGACATTAAATAATAAGATATATTATGAAAACGTCTTGGCAATAAACTTTCTGATTTTGATGAAATTTATATATTTCCAGAGAAACACAACTTACAAAAACTGAGACAAAAAAGGAGTAGATAATTTAAATAGCTTAGCAAGTAATTTAAAAATTATTCTTAGAGAATTATTGTCAGGAAAAAAGTTATTCAAAAGAAAATTGCAACCATATGCCCTCACTAGGAAATTCAATAAATATTCAGGAAATATATAGAATCATTTTTATATAAATTGTTTTATGAGCCTGATATTCAAAATGATACTCAAACTATAAATATAGACAGAAAAATACATAATATTAATAAATTGAGTGCTGCAATATGTAAAAAGGATAACATTTTACAACTTAATTGAATTAAAAGACAATTTAACATTCAAGAATCATTCATTATAACTTATACACACTGCTGTATATAAAATAGGTAATTAATAAGGATCTACTGTATAGCACAGGGACTTAATATTCTATAATGGCCTATATAGGAAAAGAATCTAAAAAAGAGTGGATACATGTATATGTATAATTGATTCACTTTGCTGCACACCTGAAACTGACACAACGTTATAAAACTATACTCAAATAAAAATACTTGTCATTAAATATAATTCAACATGTTAACTGAATAATAAATAAATCATCAGATCAGATCAGTCGCTCAGTCGTGTCCGACTCTTTGCGACCCCATGAATCGCAGCACGCCAGGCCTCCCTGTGCATCACCAACTCCCAGAGTTCACTGAGACTCACGTCCATCGAGTCAGTGATGCCATCCAGCCATCTCATCCTCTGTCGTCCCCTTTTCCTCCTGCCCCCAATCCCTCCCAGCATCAGAGTCTTTTCCAGTGAGTCAACTCTTCGCATGAGGTGGCCAAAGTACTGGAGTTTCAGCTTTAGCATCATTCCTTCCAAAGAAATCCCAGGGCTGATCTCCTTCAGAATGGACTGGTTGGATCTCCTTGCAGTCCAAGGGATTCTCAAGAGTCTTCTCCAACACCACAGTTCAAAAGCATCAATTCTTTGGCGCTCAGCCTTCTTCACAGTCCAACTCTCACATCCATACATGACCACAGGAAAACCATAGCCTTGACTAGATGAACCTTTGTTGGCAAAGTAATGTCTCTGCTTTTGAACATGCTATCTAGGTTAGTCATAACTTTCCTTCCAAGGAGTAAGCGTCTTTTAATTTCATGGCTGCAGTCACCATCTACATTGATTTTGGAGCCCAGAAAAATAAAGTCTGACACTGTTTCCACTGTTTCCCCATCTATTTCCCATGAAGTGGTGGGACCGGATGCCATGATCTTTGTTTTCTGAATGTTGAGCTTTAAGCCAACTTTTTCACTCTCCACTTTCACTTTCATCAAGAGGCTTTTGAGTTCCTCTTCACTTTCTGCCATAAGGGTGGTGTCATCTGCATATCTGAGATTATTGATATTTCTCCCGCCAATCTTGATTCCAGTTTGTGTTTCTTCCAGTCCAGCGTTCCTCATGATGTACTCTGCATATAAGTTAAATAAACAGGGTGACAATATACAGCCTTGACGAACTCCTTTTCCTATTTGGAACCAGTCTGTTGTTCCATGTCCAGTTCTAACTGTTGCTTCCTGACCTGCATACAAATTTCTCAAGAGGCAGATCAGGTGGTCTGGTATTCCCATGTCTTTCAGAATTTTCCACAGTTTATTGTGATCCACACAGTCAAAGGCTTTGGCATAGTCAATAAAGCAGAAATAGATATTTTTCTGGAACTCTCTTGCTTTTTCGATGATCCAGCAGATGTTGGCAATTTGATCTCTGGTTCCTCTGCCTTTTCTAAATCCAGCTTGAACACCTGGAAGTTCACAGTTCATGTGTTGCTGAAGCCTGGCTTGGAGAATTTTGAGCATGACTTTACTAGCGTGTGAGATGAGTGCAATTGTGTGGTAGTTTGAGCATTCTTTGGCATTGCCTTTCTTTGGGATTGGAATGAAACTGACCTTTTTCAGTCCTGTGGCCACTGCTGAGTTCTCCAAATTTGCTGGCATATTGAGTGCAGCACTTTCACAGCATCATCTTTCAGGATTTGGAATAGCTCAACTGGAATTCCATCACATCCACTAGCTTTGTTCGTAGTGATGCTTTCTAAGGCCCACTTGACTTCACATTCCAGGATATCTGGCTCTAGGTGAGTGATCACACCATTGTGATTATCTGGGTCATGAAGATCCTTTTTGTACAGTTCTTCTGTGTATTCTTGCCACCTCTTCTTAATATCTTCTGCTTCTGTTAGATCCATACCATTTCTGTCCTTTATCGAGCTCATCTTTGTATGAAATGTTCCTTTGGTATCTCTGATTTTCTTGAAGAGATCCCTAGTCTTTCCCATTCTGTTGTTTTCCTCTATTTCTTTGCATTGATCGCTGAAGAAGGCTTTCTTTCTCTTCTTGCTATTCTTTGGAACTCTGCATTCAGATGTTTATATCTTTCCTTTTCTCCTTTGCTTTTTGCTTCTCTTCTTTTCACAGCTATTTGTAAGGCCTCCCCAGACAGCCATTTTGCTTTTTTGCATCTCTTTTCTATGGGAATGGTCTTGATCCCTGTCTCCTGTACAATGTCACGAACCTCATTCCATAGTTCATCAGGCACTCTGTCTATCATATCTAGGCCCTTAAATCTATTTCTCACTTCCACTGTATAATCATAAGGGATTTGATTTAGGTCATACCTGAATGGTCTAGTGGTTTTCCCTATTTTCTTCAATTTAAATCATATCATCTAAATATTTGCAGGAAAAAAAAAAAGATTTGGAAAAAGCTCTCATAAACTCAGTAAACTGAATAAAAAAAAGCAATGCCAACAATCTGGTCAAAGACGTCTTGAAAAAACTACCTGTCACACTTAATCATGAAAATTTTGAGCACTTTAACCCCAAGGTTGAACGACGCACAGATATTCTTTTTCCAAATACCAACTAATTCATTTGTAATTTATCCAGATTATTTACATTAAGATATTTAATTCTTGGTAACTAAGTAGATTGTTTGCTATATATCTTAATATGTGTAAGAAGATCTATTTATTTTTCATATCAAAAGTATAGTGAGCTTTATTTTCTAATACAAGATTTTCTGGTTAAATAGATAATTTTATTTTCTCTTCAGTATAAGAAAACTGAATATTTTTCCACATTCTAAAGTGTAGGCAAACAATATTAGTTTATGATTCATTGAAATAGAAACCTAAAGCTTCATTGAGAACAGATTGAGACTAACAGGAAGTATTGATAAAAGGTTTGCATATCTTCTAAAGTGAAAATTCTCAGTGCAGTATCTCATTTTCATTTTTCTAAGTCCCAGACTATAAACACAGTTACATTATTTTCCTAAATGGGTGTATAACGGAAGCTTATGTTCATATGTCAGGTCAACATAAGCCTCAAAGTCTCATTATTGGCTGGCAAAATTCTTATATAGCAGATGTATAATTAATTATAATTAATAATAATGTGTATATATAATATATATGTAATATAATGTGTAATGTGTAATTTATGTATAATTTATTAGCATTCCTAAGTATGTTATTTATTTGGATTTTTATATGGCGTGGTAGAATCATTCAGCATTTTAAAATACATTATTCTTGCTTTCAGTAGTAGAGTACACTGAAAAGACTGGCTGACATCAGAGGCAGCAAAATCATACCATGTGCTCCAGAGCTTCTATGTATTTAATGTCTGATTAAAGGTTGTGTTTAAAACCATGACATTTTCTCCTTGTCCACAATATTTTTTATATATTGCATATCTTTGCTAGCTATAAGGGATTTTAATGGTACTTTATTTTTAGCATCTTTAGATTATGACCACTGGTTTCTTTAAGGTAAGTTACACACAGTATGCATTGTCTATGTCTTCCTTTCATTAATTTATTAACATATTTATTGTGCACCTATTCATTTCAGGCTGAAAATTATGTGTTGAAATGATAAGTACAATGCCTTCTCCCAAGGAGCTTATATCCTAGAGTAGGAAAGAGTGATAATAAGTGATAAATAAATTTGTTATCTAGATGTGATTGAGAGTAACCAGAAGACCACATTTTATAGTATGGTGAGGTAAAAAGTAGATCTGGATGAACACTCATGAAAATTATCTTTTTTCCATGTTATGTTTTAAATCGTATTTGCCTACCAATGAACAATATATCAAGTAAGGAACTGGATGCACATGTTTTGAATTCATGGGAAAGTTCAGCACTTAGTGTGAACAGTTAGGAGTAGAAAGCATGCACACACACATTGCTTTGCTTTGTTAGTAAGTCGTGTCTGATTCTTTTGCGACCAGTGGAATGTAGCCAGCTGGCTCCTCTGCCCATGGAATTTCCCAGGCAAAAATACTGGAAGGGGTTGCCATTTCCTTCTCCAGGATATGGGTGGTTATTAATGTAATACATCTAGATAAAATGTTGAGGAAAGAATATATGTAGATTTTATATGTAAAAGAATATATATAGATTTTCTACAACCAAGCGCTAGCATGCTACCAGTTAGAGATTGAGCATAAAAAGTGAATCAGGCAATAAAGAATAAAACCTCGAAAGAAAGCCAGTAGAGTGGTTCAAGTTAGACCTTATCAAACAGATTCTGAAAGTCCATCTATCATCAAATCTTGTGTACAATAATAGAAAGATAGAAGCTTAATAACATTTATTTATATAAGCAGTAAATAACTATGAGAACTTGAAAGATTTAATATCTATTTGAAACTGGAGAATAATTTCATTCCTAGAAAATGTGCCATGATTATTTTAGACAAAGATGATGTTCAGTTATTAATTTTCAGATTACTACTTTAACCAATAAAGTTTTTCTTAATAGAATGTTCTTGCTTTTGACTTTCTTGTGACCCCAGAACTAGAGGTCAGCAAAGTTCTCTCATTATAACAGTCATGCATATTCAAAATACTCATGCATATTCAAGTGCTACAGATTTTTTTGCTTACACTAAAGAATTTCGAAAATGATAGAGATTGATCTTTCTCTTGTCACCATCTTTGAAAGTTGCTTAGTTTCGCTTATATTTACATTAACCCTATCAGTTATATAATAAACTTGCAAAGCATATTCATCACAGGTCAATCATGACAGGTTTTATGACTGAAAATATACAACAAAAATTCCCTTTTATAATGCTGAGAAATATGTGTTAGCAGAGAAAACACATTTAGTGGGCTTTAGTTCTGCATTTTATGGGCTTCTCTGATATCTCAGCTGGTAAAGAATCTGCCTGCAATGCAGGAGACCCTTGTGATTGAGTTAAAAGATATCTCGCTTTCTCCTTTCAGAATCCATCTCATATGTTCTGTTGTGTTTTCAGCTTCAGAGTGTATAAGTTAAAGTTTTGAAGATGGAAATCAGTGCCCCCTCATGACTCATTATGGCATCACCTCCATCCTACATGTCTGTTCAGTTCAGTTGCTCAGTCATGTCTGACTCTTTGCAACCCCATGGACTGCAGCACCCCAGGCCTCCCTGTCCATCACCAACTCCCAGAATTTACTCAAACTCATGTCCATTGAGTCAGTGATGCCATCCAACCACCTCATCCTCTGTCACCCCCTTCTCCTCTCACCTTCAATCTTTCCCAGCATCAGGGTCTTTTCCAATGAGTCAGTTCTTCGCCTCAGGTGGACAAATTATTGGAGTTTCAGTTTCAGCATCAGTCCTTCCAATGAATATTCAGGACTGATTCCATTTAGGATTGACTGGTTTGATCTTCTTGCTGTCCAAGGGACTCTCAAGAGTCTTCTCCAACACCACAGTTCAAAAGTGTAATAATGTAGAGGATCATGTCATCTGCAAATAGTGAGAGTTTTACTTCTTCTTTTCCAATTTGGATTCCTTTTATTTCTTTTTCTGCTCTGATTGCTGTGGCCAAAACTTCCAAAACTATGTTGAATAGTAATGGTGAAAGTGGGCACCCTTGTCTTGTTCCTGACTTTAGAGGAAATGCTTTCAATTTTTCACCATTGAGGATAATGTTTGCTGTGGGTTTGTCATATATAGCTTTTATTATGTTGAGGTATGTTCCTTCTATTCCTGCTTTCTGGAGAGTTTTTATCATAAATGGATGTTGAATTTTGTCAAAGGCTTTCTCTGCATCTATTGAGATAATCATATGGTTTTTATTTTTCAATTTGTTAATGTGGTGTATTACATTGATTGATTTGCGGATATTGAAGAATCCTTGCATCCCTGGGATAAAGCCCACTTGATCATGGTGTATGATCTTTTTAATGTGTTGTTGGATTCTGATTGCTAGAATTTTGTTAAGGATTTTTGCATCTATGTTCATCAGTGATATTGGCCTGTAGTTTTCTTTTTTTGTGGGATCTTTGTCAGGTTTTGGTATTAGGGTGATGGTGGCCTCATAGAATGAGTTTGGAAGTTTACCTTCCTCTGCAATTTTCTGGAAGAGTTTGAGCAGGATAGGTGTTAGCTCTTCTCTAAATTTTTGGTAGAATTCAGCTGTGAAGCCGTCTGGACCTGGGCTTTTGTTTGCTGGAAGATTTTTGATTACAGTTTCAATTTCCATGCTTGTCCACCAGAAAATTACTAGAAATAATCAATGACTACAGTAAAGTTGCAGGATATAAAATCAACACACAGAAATCCCTTGCATTCCTATACACTAATAATGAGAAAACAGAAAGAGAAATTAAGGAAACAATTCCATTCACCATTGCAACGGAAAGAATAAAATACTTAGGAATATATCTACCTAAAGAAACTAAAGACCTATATATAGAAAACTATAAAACACTGGTGAAAGAAATCAAAGAGGACACTAATAGATGGAGAAATATACCATGTTCATGGATTGGAAGAATCAATATAGTGAAAATGAGTATACTACCCAAAGCAATTTATAGATTCAACGCAATCCCTATCAAGCTACCAACAGTATTCTTCACAGAGCTAGAACAAATAATTTCACAATTTGTATGGAAATACAAAAAACCTCGAATAGCCAAAGCGATCTTGAGAAAGAAGAATGGAACTGGAGGAATCAACCTACCTGACTTCAGGCTCTACTACAAAGCCACAGTTATCAAGACAGTATGGTACTGGCACAAAGACAGAAATATTGATCAATGGAATAAAATAGAAAGCCCAGAGATAAATCCACGCACCTATGGACACCTTATCTTCGACAAAGGAGGCAAGAATATACAATGGATTAAAGACAATCTCTTTAACAAGTGGTGCTGGGAAATCTGGTCAACCACTTGTAAAAGAATGAAACTGGACCACTTTCTAACACCATACACAAAAATAAACTCAAAATGGATTAAAGATCTAAACGTAAGGCCAGAAACTATAAAACTCCTAGAGGAGAACATAGGCAAAACACTCTCCGACATACATCACAGCAGGATCCTCTATGACCCACCTCCCAGAATATTGGAAATAAAAGCAAAAATAAACAAATGGGACCTAATTAACCTTAAAAGCTTCTGCACATCAAAGGAAACTATTAGCAAGGTGAAAAGACAGCCTTCAGAATGGGAGAAAATAATAGCAAATGAAGCAACCGACAAACAACTAATCTCAAAAATATACAAGCAACTCCTACAGCTCAACTCCAGAAAAATAAACGACCCAATCAAAAAATGGGCCAAAGAACTAAATAGACATTTCTCCAAAAAAGACATACAGATGGCTAACAAACACATGAAAAGATGCTCAACATCACTCATTATCAGAGAAATGCAAATCAAAACCACTATGAGGTACCATTTCACACCAGTCAGAATGGCTGCGATCCAAAAGTCTACAAATAATAAATGCTGGAGAGGGTGTGGAGAAAAGGGAACCCTCTTACACTGTTGGTGGGAATGCAAACTAGTACAGCCACTATGGAGAACAGTGTGGAGATTCCTTAAAAAATTGGAAATAGAACTGCCTTATGATCCAGCAACCCCACTGCTGGGCATACACACTGAGAAAACCAGAAGAGAAAGAGACACGTGTACCCCAATGTTCATCGCGGCACTGTTTATAATAGCCAAGACATGGAAGCAACCTAGATGTCCATCAGCAGATGAATGGATAAGAAAGCTGTGGTACATATACACAATGGAGTATTACTCAGCCATTAAAAAGAATACATTTGAATCAGTTCTAATGAGGTGGATGAAACTGGAGCCTATTATACAGAGTGAAGTAAGCCAGAAGGAAAAACATAAATACAGTATACTAACGCATATATATGGAATTTAGAAAGATGGTAACAATAACCTGGTGTACGAGACAGCAAAAGAGACACTGATGTATAGAACGGTCTTATGGACCTTGTGGGAGAGGGAGAGGGTGGGAAGATTTGGGAGAATGGCAATGAAACATGTAAAGTATCATGTGGGAAACGAGTTGCCAGTCCAGGTTCGATGCATGATGCTGGATGCTTGGGACTGGTGCACTGGGACGGCCCAGGGGGATGGTATGGGGAGGGAGGAGGGAGGAGGGTTTGGGATGGGGAACACATGTATACCTGTGGCAGATTCACTTTGATATTTGGCAAAACTAATACAATTATGTAAAGTTTAAAAATAAAATAAAATTGGAGAAAAAAGAAAAAAAAAAAAAATAAAAAAAAAAAAAAAAAAAAAAGTGTAATAATATTTGTTTCCTTTTCTGATACTACATTTATCAGATCTGGCTTTAGAGTATGATATTTGCTGAGAAAATGTTATGGACTGAATTATGCATACCACCTCACACAAAATTCTTATGCTGAAATCCTAACCCCAAATGTGACTGTATTTTGAGATAAGAGCTTTTAAAGATATAATTATAGTTAAATGAAGTTGCAAGGATGGGGCCCTAATTCAATAGAAGTGGTGTCCTTATAGGAAGGGACACTAGTGATTTCTTTCTCTGACATGCAGATGAGAAGAAGCCATGTAAAGACTTAGCAGAAGGTGACTGTCTGCAAGCCAGAAACAGAGGCCTTACCAGAAACATAATCTACTGGCACCTAAATCTGGAACTCCTAGCTTCCAAAACTGGGAAAAAATAAATTTCTATTGCTTATGCTACCCAGTCTGTGGCATTTCATTATGGCAGGCCAAGAAAACGAATACATGAGAACATATTGTGACCAGATGACTGGGCTCAATTATGTCCAAGTTTAGGAGGTGCAGATGCTTTGTTTGTTTCAATATTTTTCCACCAAATTCTTTCTCATTCTTAGAATCAAACTATACAAATATACTGAAAAATATTTAATTTCAGTACAAATTATAAAAATACACTGAAAAAAAGATTGCTATTTTGTGATTCTTTGTGTTTTTGATGCTAGCATCTCACATGTTTATTCATTTTTCTACTCTACTTTGTAGACGTCTATGTGGTATCGTCATGAATAAATTAATGATTTCATTTTCTATAAACTTTGTGTACTTGGTCAAAACTGTTTTATCCAATTTTCTAGTTCACTTTATTTAGCATATTTGCTTCTAAATGATTTTTGGTAATTTTGAAGGGAATAAAATTAGTTTTTTTAAGAGAAATAATAGGAATCATTGAGAATATGTAAAGGTGTTATTTTGGCTCTGAAAGTGAATCCAAAAGAGATTTTCTATATATGTCTGGACAATAAGAATATGTTAGAAAAATAATAAAATTCATGCCTTGGTAATAATTGATAAATTGAGAAACAACTAGGAGTTAGAGAAAGGTAAGTATAAAGTACTTTAACTAGAGGTCAATGCATCAAGTCAGGACACAGATAAAGAGTTATTTACCTGATTACAAGAAACTAGCCAAGTAGTATTGTCTCAGTCAGGGGCCAGCATTATATTAGTAGAAACAAAGATCTGTTACTTTTTAGTTCCACAGAGTCGAATGTTGTCATATGTTGGGGACTCTTTAGGTATAAAAATTCAAATGAGTGATCCCCATTCAGGAATATGTCTTTTAGATAAAACATTCACTTTTGATTTCCTACTTTTGCATTCCAGTCCCCTATGATGAAAAGGACATCTTTTTTTGGTGCTAGTTCTAGGTCCTGTAGGTTTTTCATAGAACCGTTCAACTTCAGTTTCTTTGACATTAGTGGCTGCAGCGTAGACTTGGATTACTGTGATACTGAACAGTCCTTTTCACTATAGGGGACTGGAATGCAAAAGTAGGAAGTCAAGAGACACCTGGAGTAACAGGCAAGTTTGGCCTTGGAGTACAAAATGAAGCAGGGTAAAGGTAACAGAGTTTTGCCAAGAGAACACACTGATCATAGCAAACACCTTCTTCCAACAACACAAGAGCAACTCTACACATGAACATCACCAGATGTTCAATACTGAAATCAAATTGAATATATTCTTTGCAGCCGAAGATAGAGAAGCTCTATTCAGTCAGCAAAAACAAGACCAGGAGCTGACTGTGGCTCAGATCATGAGAACCTTACAGCAAAATTAAGACTTAAATTGAAGAAAGTAGGGAAAACCTCTAGGTAATTCAAGTTTGACCTAAATCAAATCTGTTATGATTATACAGTGGGGGTGACAAGTAGATTCAAGGGATCAGATCTGATAGAGTGTCTGATGAGCTATGGACAGAGGTACATAACACTATACAGGAGGTGGTGCTCAAAACCATTCCCGAGAAAAAAAAGTGCAAAATAGCAAAATGGTTGTCCAAGGAGGCCTTAAAAATAGCTGAGCAAAGAGAAGAGAAAGGCAATGGAGAAAAGGAAAGATATATTCATCTGAATGCAGAGTTCCAGAGAATAGCAAGGAGAGATAAGAAAGTCTTTTTAAGTGAACAGTGTGAAGAAATAGAGGAAAACAATAGAATGGGAAAAGACTAGAGATCTCTTCAAGAAAATTAGAGATACCAAGGGAACATTTCATGTAAAGATGGGCACAATATAGACAGAAATAGCATGGACATAACAGAAGCAGACTATATTAGGAAGAGGTGGAAGATACACAGAAGAACTATAAAAAAATATCTTAATATTCCAGATAATCACGATGGTGTGATCACTCACCAGGAGCCAGACAACCTGGAGTGTGAAGTCAAGTGGGTCTTCAGAAGCATCATGATGAACAAAGTTAGTGGAGGTGATGGAATCCCATCTGAGCTATTTCAAATCCTAAAAGATGATGCTGTGAAAGTGCTGCACTCAATACACCAGTACTTTTGGAAAACTCAGCCATGGACACAAAACTGGAAAAATACCACTTTCATTACAATTCTAAAGAAAGCAATGTCAAAGAATGTTCAAACTACCACAGAATTGCACTCATTTCATATGCTAGCAAAGTAATGCTCAAAAGCCTTCAAGCTAGGCTTCAACCGTATGTGAACTGAGAACTTTAGATGTACAAGCAAAATTTAGAATAGGCAGAGGAGCCAGAGATCAAATTAACAATATCCATTGGATCATAGAAAAAGCATTTCAGAAAAACATCTACTTCTGCTTCATTGACTATATTAAAGCCTTTGCCTTTGTAGATCACACTAAACTATGGAAAATTCTTCAAGAGGTGGGAATACCAGGCCGTGATATCTGTCTCTTGTGAAACTGTATGCAGGTCAAGAAGTGACTATTAGAAACGGACACGGAACAATGGACTGGTTCAAATTGGTGAAAGGAATATGTCAAAGCTGTATATTGTCACCCAGGTTATTTAATTTGTATGTAGAGTACATCATGAGAAATTCCAGGCTGGATGAAGCACAGAATGAAATCAAGATTGTTGGGAGAAATATCAATATCCTCACATAGGCAGATGACACCACCCTTATGGCAGAAAGAAAAGAGGAATTAAAGAGCCTCCTGATGAAGGTGAAAGAGGAAAGTGAAAAAACTGGCTTAAAACTCAACATTCAAAAAAGAAGTTCATGTCATCTGGTCCCATCATTTCATGGCAAATAGATGGGGAAACAATGAAAACAGTGACAGACTTTATTTTCTTGGGCTCCAAAATCACTGTGGACAGCGACTGCAGCAATGAAAAGAAATTTGCTTGTTGGAAGAAAAGCAATGGCAAATCAAGACATCATAATAAAAAGCAGAGACATTACTTTGCTGACAAGGTCCGTCCAGTTAAAGCTATGGTTTTTCCAGTGGTCATGTATGGATGTGAGAACTGGACCATAAAAAAGGCTGAGCACCAAAGAATTGATGCCTTCAAACGTGGTGCTGGAGAAGAGTCTTGAGAGTCCCTTGGACAGCAAGGAGATCAAATTAGTCAATCATAAAGGAAATCAATCCTGAATATTCATTGGAAGGACGGATGCTGAAGCTGAAACTCCAATACATTGGCCCCCTGATGTGAGGAACTAACTCATTGGAAAAGACTCTGATGCTGGGAAAGATTTTAGGCAGGAGGGGAAGGGGACAACAAAGGATGAGATGGTTGGATGGCATGACAAACTCAATGGACATGAGTTTAAGCAAGCTCCAGGAGATGGTGAAGGACAGGGAAGCCTGGTGTGCTGCAGTCCATGGGTGGTAAAGAGTCAGACTTGACTGAGTGACTGAATAACAACAACAAAACATTCACTCATTATTCACTAAATATTCTTTTGATATCTGCAAGATTTCTTTTGATACTATGGTAGATACTGGAGCTATAAATATCAAAACATAAATAAGATTCATCCTTACAATCAAGTATCTCATTCCAGTAGAAAAAGCAGATACTTATGTATGATAGAAGCAAAGTAATTATGGGACCACAGAGAAACAAGTCAGAAAAAAATGTAAGAGAAAATTCCTGAAGTGAATGAACACTTTAAGTTTGGAGATAGATAAATTCAGAAGAATAATTTTTGACTAGTATCTATTATTGAGAGAGATATCCAAAGAACCATAAATGCTACTATATCATTAGTTACTTATGGAAGGAAAGTAATATGAAGGACAGTCAGCTTCATACTCAAATAACAGATCAGGGAGGTTGTGTGCCAATATGAGAACAGTCATGGAGAACCACTTGATGATTTTTAGGATCCTTCTATGCCAAGTTTTGTGTTTTGTACAGTTCACTTAGATAGCACTCTGGAAGAAGTTAGGAATCTGTGGTTGTGATGCAGTTGCAAATTGAAAAAGGTAGACATTTATCTAACAATAGTGAATCAGGAAAAATAACTGAGAAATATTTAGATGGTCAAATGAACAAGATATTGAAACTAAATTTTCTGTTCAAGTGTGTAACAGAAAAAAGTGTTAACTTAAAGATATCCAATGCTGGCAACCAAGACAAAAGCAGTGCCTTACCCATAGCTGGAGAATGCACAGATGAACAGATCTGAATGATGGGATAAGAGGAATTCAAATTTATATATTTAGTTTTTATTTCCTTCTTTCTTTCTTTCTCTTTCTTCTTTCCTCCCTCCCTCTTCCTCTCTTCTTTCCTTCATTCTTTCTTCACTCTTCATTTCTCTTTTCCCCTCCCTTCTCTCCCTCTCCCTTTTTTCCTTTCACCTTGAGTTACAGAGAAGTAAATATATTCAATCCATCTTGGATAAATGATCTGGACTCAAACAAACAAAAAATCTCTACATCAAGAATCAAGAAGAAGAAATAGAAACAGTGATCGATTCCACTTTATGGACAGAACATGGTGAGGAGTGATTTAAAGGGCCATGGTTCTAAATAGAGGAATGCAACAGGTAGAAACTAAGGCAGAAGGGTAGTCATATGAACACATCCAAGATAAAGCTACAGAAAAAGATGATAGAGTTACTTTAGAAAGTGTAGAGTTAGAAAAGTGTAGAGTTTAGAAAAAGTGTAGAGTTACTACTCTTTGAAGCAACAGAAATTCCTAGATTTATTTGAATGGATATAGCAGTTTTCAATCCTTATAAGCTAAGAGAAAAACAGTGGAAGCATCATCATTATTTTAGGACAATGAAGTTTGATAGGGTGGGCAGTTTATTCTGTATTGATCATTTCTGAAACATTCTCTGTCTTTTGTTGTTCTCTGTGCTGTATGAGGATAATTTATCTTATTGTACTAGTTGGGATTCTTATTCTCTTGATTTCTAGTTAGGTTCAGATAATGCAAAGTATTGGCAGGAGATTGTGAGTTGAAGAAAGTTTGGAGGGAATTATTTTTCTTGGTTGTCTCCCACCAGTCTGTGATTAAATTAGTGGTCAATTTCCACCTGTAGCCTTAGCTCCTTTTTGCCATTCTCTCCCAAATTTAAGCTTTCCTCAGGTTCAATTTACCAACTTTTCTTCTCCACTTAGACCTATGAATAATAATCCAAATTGTTCCTAGTTGCTGGGTATATTATCCTTCTTTGTTAATTCCCTTAATTTTACCCATAGATTTATACATAATCTCCTTATTAAGTACTACTTATTTTTCTATTTGAGTAAGTCATTCTTCTGGGAGCAGGACTGGTACAGTAATTAGTACCATGAGTAGGTCCAAGAAAAGCACTCTAAAAATAAGATTCTGGATTTGGTACATCAATCAATTAAATTAATTTAGGGACAACTTTTTTGTTGGAGAAAAAATATGAAACAGTACTAATCCAAGGCAGTGGTACTATGAATGCTTTAGTTATAAACAATAGTGGCACAGGGTTAAAGAGAGATGGAGAGTTCAACATTGGAAGAAAAAGTGGGCTTAGCACTTAGACATATGGAGTCAATGGCAATTACAGTAAATCTCCTACATGAGTGACTTCTGTTCAGAGAATATGTTCATAAGTCCAATTTGTTTGTAAGTCCAACAAAGTTAGCCCTAGGTACACAACTCGCACAGCTGGCGAAAAAGTACTGTACTCTAATAGGTTTATAATACTTTTTACACAATACATAAAAAGCAAGCACAAAAATAAAACATTTTTAATCTTACAGTGTGCATGCATGCAAGTCACTTCAGTCCTGTCCTACTCTGTGCAATTCTGTGGACTGTAGCCTACAAGGTTCCTCTGTCCATGGAATGCTCCAGGCAAGAATACTGGAGTGGGTTGCCATGCCCTCCTCCAGGTATATTCCCAACGCAGGGATCAAACCCTTGTCTCTTATGTCTCTTGCATTGGCAGGCAGGTTCTTACCACTAGCTTCACCTGGGAAATACAAAGCTCAACCATCTCCCAACTGTACTACAGCTGGCATACGGGGGATGGCATCCAGTCAGCAGGCAAGAAGGGTTACTGACTGGAGGAGGGTGAGAAGGTGGGAGACAGTAGAGCTGAAGGATCATCAGTAATAGTAGATGATGGGTGAGCTTCAATTTCACTAATGCTTGACATGGATGGCACAGGTTCTGGTTCCCTGCTGCATTCAATTCTATCCTTTTGAAAAAAAGAAAAAGACGCAGTGATGTGCGTATAGTCGCTCTTATGTTCGTGTCATAGATGCCATTGCACTAGATTGCCTTTTGAATGACTGCTGCAACCTTTGTGGACCATTCTATGTTGAGGTCCTGTGCTTGAAATAATGATACCTTAATACTACTGTACTCTATACCACACTATACATTAAATACAACTTAGTGCACAACCACTTGTAGAGGATACATCCATGTGACAATGTATGCCAGACATGTGGACTGTGAACATGACTGGACATGCAAACACATGTTTGCAACTGGAAGGTTTGCATGTAGGGCACTTACTGTGTAAAGTTTACTGAGTATTCTGAAAGCTTCTGCTGCCCTAGAGAGTATAAAATACAGTAAAATATAGATTTAATGTCTTAAATTCATAAACTCAATAAACCTGACTAAAAATTAGAAGGATGAGAAAGCCTCCTTGACATTTTTAAAGTAATCCCTTATCTGAAGTATGTAAAGGGCAGACACAGATGAAGTTAAGCCTAAAACATGAATGCAATGCTTGTAGATTAGAAGCATCAAATAAATACACAGCTTTGCCAGGCATCTTATGTTCAAAAAAGGGCAGTGGTAATGAAGCATGCATTAGAACAATTCTCACCAAACAGAACCTTCAATTAAACACACATAAATTTGGTACTGCTGAATTCTAACATGTCAGGAAAATTTTTGAAAGTAGAAACTTGTCTATATTCCCATACTTATAAGTACTTGAAATAAAAATCTTTGCAGCAACAAAAATATTTTTAAAATAATAAATAAAATACATTTTTATTGAGAATCTGTTATGTGCCTGGAACTGTACCATAGGTTACAAGAATAAAATTTGATCTGATTCTTTTTAAAATTTGTTATTGGGGTATAATTGATTCACAGTGTTGTGTTAGTTTCAGATGTACAGTAAGGTGAACCTGCTATCCAAATACATATATCCACTCTTTTTTGGATTCTTTTCTCATATAGGCCATTATAGAGTATTCAGTAGAGTTCTCTGTGCTGTGCTGCTGCTTAGGTCCTTATTAGTCAGAAATGAAAACTCTTAAGGACTTTACATGTGTCATTGTCTAACAGAGGATGCTTATTTTCCTTGGAATGGTTCGTCAACACTCATTGCCTCCAGATAAATTCTAGCTTTTCTGAGATAAATCCCTTTATACTCCTGTTTCAGAATTTATCTGGGAGCAGACAGCTTATACAACAAAGATTTGAAGGACCTGCCAGCCTTTAATGGCAGAAATCCCAAGAGCATGAAAGCAAATGGACTCTCAGCATGAAAGACTAAGAGTTGAGTATAAAATTTTATTCTTAAAGAGACGGGATAAAACGCATATATATGGAATTTAGAAAGATGGTAACAATAGCCCTGTATATGAGACAGCAAAAGAGACACTGATGTATAGAACAGTCTTTTGGACTCTGTGGGAGAGGGAGAGGGTGGGATGATTTGGGAGAATGGCATTGAAACATGTATAATATCATATATGAAATGAGTCGCCAGTCCAGGTTCGATGCATGATACTGGATGCTTGGGGCTGGTGCACTGGGATGCCCCAGAGGGATGGTACAGGGAGGGAGGAGGGTTCAGGATGGGGAACACGTGTATACCTGTGGTGGATTCATGTTGATATATGGCAAAACCAATACAATATTGTAAAGTTAAAAATAAAATAAAATTAAAAAAAAAAGAAAAAAAAAAAGAGAGAGAGAGACAGGAGTACCAGACTACCTTACCTACCTCCTGAGAAATCTGTATGCAGGTCAAGAAGCGACAGTTAGAACTGGACATGGAAAAACGGACTGGTTCCAAATTACGAAAGGAGTACGTCAAGGCTGTATGTTGTCACCCTGCTTATTTTATTTATATGCAGAGTACATCATGAGAAATGCCAGACTGGATGAAGCACAGCTTGAATCAAGATTTCCAGGAGAAATATAAATAACCTCAGATAAGCAGACGACACCACCCTTATGGCAGAAAGCCCCTTGATGAAAGTGAAAGCGGAAAGTGAAAACGTTGGCTTAAAACTCAACATTAAGAAAACTAAGATCATGGCATCCAGTCCCATTACGTCATGGCAAATAGATGAGGAAACAATGGTAACAGTCAGAGACCTTATTTTTGGGGGCTCCAAAATCACTGCAGATGGTGACTGCAGTCATGAAATTAAAAGATGCTTGCTGCTTGGATGAAAAGCTATGACCAACCTAGACAGCATATTAAGAAGCAGAGACATTACTATGCTGACAAAGGTCTGTCTAGTCAAAGCTATGGTTTTCCCAGTAGTCATGTATGGATGTGAGATTTGGACTGTAAAGAAAACTGAACACTGAAGAATTGATGCTTTTGAACCGTGATGTTGGAGAAGCCTCTTGAGAGTCCCTTGGACTGCAAGGAGATCCAACCGGTCAATTCTACAGGAAATTAGTCCTGAATATTAATTGGAAGGACTGGATGTTGAAGCTGAAACTCCAATACTTTGTCCACCTGATGCGAAGAGACTCATTTGAAAAGACCCCGATGCTGGGAAAGATTGAGGGCAGGAAGAGAAGGGGACGACAGAGGATGAGATGGTTGGATGGCATCTCCTACTCAACAGAGATGAGTTTGAGTAGACTCTGGGAATTGGTGATAGACAGGGAGGCCTGGTGTGCTATGGGTCACGGGGGTCGTGAAGAGTCAGACACTGAGTAACAGAGAACTGAACTGAACCATATATAGAACATATACACAGTTCATTATTCAAATAAACCCCAGAAGATCATCAATCTTTCCAAATTGTATTCTAATATTTTTATATACATTGACATCAGTTATATAAATTAAATGTTCTAATTGAATTAATATCATGATGAATTTGAAGGGAAAGAAGTGATGTGCTCTTTAAATATCATGGTTCTTTAGGTACAGATGTCTCAAATGTATTATTTGATTGTAAATATAACTTGCAATAGATATGTGCCAACTGTGAAAAGACTCCCTTCTAGGGTTGATGTACTATTTAATTAATCAAGGAGCTGGCAAATACAGTATACCTGGAACCTATTATACAGGTAAACAACTATTATTCTGCTGCTTCACTGTTCACCAGTTTCAAATTAAAACAATTAGAGACAAAACATTCCAGTATTATCACAGAACTTTGACCTTTGTAGGATGCATAGGGTTTCATTTATCTATGCACATATGGACATCTTAAATTTTAGAGTTTGATACAAACTCTTTGGCTCTAGGGAAAGGAATTTTAGGTCTTTTTTGTTTTACCATTTTTGAGGGGAGAAAAAATCAGTATTGATGATAGCCAATAACTACTCCATTTACCTGATTTAACATGAGTGCAAAGTATGCATCTTTTTTCATCCATTATTAGTGCTATTAACAAGCTCACTGAAAAAATTCTCTCCCAGGTTTTCTCAAGTGGAGCTTTGCAATCATAACATCTTCAGTTTATGACAATGAGGTGTAATTTTCTGGTTAATGTAAATATGCATTTTGACACAACTCCCATGAACAAATTAATTTACATTAAAGCCTTGTATCCAAATTTCTCCCATAAATAACATTGAAAATAAATCATATAACATTGAAAATAAGTCATACATCATTAATTTGCATTCCTTTAAAAATATTCTATTTAAAATGAAAATTTAAAAATTTCCATCTGGGCACCTCCCTGATGGTCCAGTGGTTCGTCACCTTCCAATGTAGGGGTTGTGGGTTTGATCCCTGGTTGGGGAGCTAAGATCCTACATGCCTTATGGACAAAAACCCAAGACATTAAACAGAAACAATATTATAATAAATTCAATAGGGACTAAAAATGGTCCACATCAAAAAAATCTTTAAGAAATAAATAAAATAAAAATTCCTATCTGAATCAAAGCACAAGTTTCATGAATTCAGACAAAAAAACCTCTGTTTACTCATATATACCTAATTACTCTCAACTCTAGAGATTATGATATAAGATAAATAAATAAAGCTATAAAGTTACAAATAGAATTTACTCAATTTGTATAAGTTGATTAAAATTTATTTATGTACCTTAGCAATGGTTTGGGTTGCATGACTGTATTTGTTGAAAATATTAAATATTTTCTCACTTGATATTTATTCTTGTACATTTTAAAGTTTTATAAGACTTATTTACATCTCTGGATTTTTTTCTTAATAATAATTAAGATATAGACTACCATGTCACATAGTATTCCCTTCTGAGCTTTGTAAGCATTATTCAATTTTCAGAAAGCCAATGTTGTTAAGTGACACCCATGCCAGGTTGATTTTTTTTCCTACATATTTTACTAGTATTATTGTTGGATTTCTTCTCTAACCTTGAATTTTAGTATGAGCCTTGCTGTTGATTGCTATTTATCAATTTTCCTTGTGCAAAATGACCTATCTTTATTTTTTTATGAGCCCTTGAACAAAAATGAATCATTCTTTAATACCTACATTACACTGTCTTAAACACACACTCCATGGCATCATTTCAACTCTTCAGTGATGAAATAATAAGTTAAAAAGAAATGAGAATGTAGGAGTTCACAACTGAGGAGACAGAAACATGGAGATTTTAAGATGTTGGTAAAATTCTATTTTTGTGTGTTTTTGGTGCATAATGAGAATATTATTATTTTTGAAATACACATCATGCATACGATCTCATCTATTACATGTTCACAATGAACACAAATATAAAAAAGAGACATGTAGGTACGCTCCAGCACGTTTCAGGGAAAAATTTAAACTTTGAGCTATTTCTTCTTTCCTTATGTATTTGGGAGTTAAAAGAATATAATTTCTAGGCTCAGCTCTAGAATTTCAGCTCTGACCTTTGCTGTGTGACTAAGACAAATCACTTTTATCTCCAAGTTTCATGTTATTTCTATAACTGAAAGATTAATGTGTGTGATGTTAAAAAAATCCCTTATAGCTGTTGCATCCTTGACTTCAGATGTAAGCAGCTGACAGCCAGTGCTGCTGTGTCATAACCAGCATGTAGCATTTCTCACTGACTGTATCAGTGATGAAGAAGTTACTACTCTTTAATACAAATTACAGGGATAGTGGGAATTACAGACAAAGATTATAAAGCCTCTTGGTTTTCTGCAAAAATATTATGTTAGTATAAAATGTTATTGAATGAAAGAAAGTAAGAAGTGGAAAGAAGTATTCAAAGATATCCTTGGGTATGAAAATAATGGCCATGTACAAATGGATTTAAGTAGCATCAATGGATAAATTCTTCATTTGTAAATTGTAATTTAATAAAAAAGACAATGCCAAAGAATGCTCAAAGTATTGCATAATTGACTCATCTCACACGCTAGTAAAGTCATGCTCAAAATTCTCCTAGCCAGGCTTCAGCAATAAGTGAACCATGAACTTCCAGATGATCAAGCTGGTTTTTAGAAAAGGCAGAGGAACCAGAAATCAAATTGCCAACATCTGCTGGATCATTGAAAAAGCAAGAGAGTTCCAGAAAAATATCTATTTCTACTTTATTGACTATGCCAAAGCCTTTGACTGTGTGGATCACAATAAACTGGAAAATTCTGAAAGAGATGGGAATACCAGACCACCTGACCTGCCTCTCGAGAAACCAGCATGCAGATCAGGAAGCAACAGTTAGAACTGGACATGGAACAACAGACTGGTTAAGGAGTACGTCAAGGCTGTATATTGTCACCCTGCTTATTTAACTTATATGCAGAGTACATAATGAGAAACGCTGGGCTGGAAGAAGCACAAGCTGGAATCAAGATTGCTGGGAGAAATATCAATAACCTCAGATATGCAGATGACACCACCCTTATGGCAGAAAGTGAAGAAGAACTAAAAAGCCTCTTGATGAAAGTGAAAGAGGAGATTGAAAAGTTGGCTTAAAGGTTAACATTCAGAAAACTAAGATCATGGCATCTGGTCCCATCACTTCATGGCAAATAAATGGGGAAACAATGGAAATAGTGATAGACTTTATTTTTTGGGCTCCAAAATCACTGCAGATGGTAACTGCAGCCATGAAATTAAAAGACTCTTATTTCTTGGAAGAAAAGTTATAACCTACCTAGACAGGATATTAAAAAGCAGAGACATTATTTCTCCAACAAACGTCTGTCTAGTCAAAGCTATGGTTTTTCCAGTAGTCATGTATGGGTGTGAGAGTTGGTCTGTAAAGAAATCTGGGTGCTGAAGAATGATGCTTTTGAATTGTGATGTTGCAGAAGACTCTTGCGAGTCCCTTGGACTGCAGGAAGATCGAACAAGTCCATCCTAAAGGAAATCAGTCCTGAATATTCATTAGAAGGACTGAAGCTTGAAACTTCAAATCTTTGGCCACCTGATGCGAAGAACTGACTTTTTGGAAAAGACTGAAGGCAGGAAGAGATGGGGACGACAGAGGATAAGATGGTTGGATGGCATCACCAACTCAGTGGACATAAGCTTGAGTAAACTCCGGGAGTTGGTAATAGACAGGGAGGCCTGGCATGCTGCAGTCCATGGGGTCACAAATAGCCGGACATGACTGAGAGACTGTACTGAACTGAAACTTGATTTTCAGTAACCTCTTGGTTATTTAGGAACACATTGTTTAATCTCCATGTGTTTCTGTTTCTTATATTGTTTTTTTCTTATAATTGATATCTATTCTCATAGCATCGTTGTCAGAAAAGATGCTTGATATGATTTCAATTTTCTTAAATTTACTAAGGTTTGATTTGTGACCTAAGATGTGGTCTATCGTGGAGAATATTCTGTGTGCACTTGAGATGAAGTTGTAGTTTTTTGCATTTGGATAGAATATCCTGAAGATATCAATGAGATCCATCTCATCTAATGTATCATTTAAGATTTGTGTTTCCTTATCAATTTTCTGTTTTGGTGATCTGTCCATTGGCGTGACTGGGATTTTAAAGTTTCCTACTATTATTCTCTTGCTGTCAATTTCTCCTTTTACATCTGTTAGTGTTTATCTGACGTATTGAGACGTTCCTATGTTGGATGCATCAGTTCAGTTCAGTTCATTCACTCAGTTGTGTCTGACTCTTTGCAACCCCACGAATCACAGCACGCCAGGACTCCCTGTCCATCGCCAACTCCTGGAGTTTACCCAAACTCATGATACATAGATGTTTACAATTGTTATGTCTTCCTCTTGGATTGATCCCTTGATCATTACGTAGTGTCCTTCCTTATCTCTTGTAATCTTATTTACTTTAAGGTCTATTTTGTCTGATATGAGGATTGCTACTCCAGCTTTCTTTTGCTTCCCATTTGTATGGAATATATTTTTCCACCCTCTCACTTTCAGTCTAAATGTGTCTTTAGGTCTGAATTGGGTTTCTTCTAGACAGCATATATATGGGTCTTGTTTTTATATCCATTCAACCAGTCTGTGTCTTTTGGTTGGAACATTTAATCCATTTAAAGTAATTATTGATATATATGCTCCTATTGCCATTTTCTTAATTGTTTGGTGTTGATTTTGTAGATCTTTTTCTTCTGTTGTATTCTTGACTGTATAAGTCCCTTTAACATTTGTTGTAAGGCTGGTTTGGTGGTACTGAATTCTCTTTACTTTTGCTTGTCTGATAAGCTTTTTATTTCTCCATCAGTTTTGAATGAGATCCTTGCCAGGTATAGTAATCTTGGTTGTAGATTTTTCCCTTTCAGTACTTTACGTATATCCTGCCATTCCCTTCAGACATGCAAAGTTTCTGCTGGAACAGCTATTAAGCATATAGGGTTTCCCTCATATGTTACTTGGTGCTTCTTCCTTGCTGCTTTTAATATTCTTTCTTTGTGTTTAGTCTTTGTTAGTTTGATTAGTATGTGTCTTGGCATGTTTCTCCTTGGGTTTATCCTATTTAGGACATTTTGTGCCTTTTGAACTTGATTGACTATTTCCTTTTCAATGTTGGGGAAATTTTCAACTATAATCTCTTCCAAAATTTTCTCATACCCTTTCTTTCCCCTTCTCCTTCTGGGACCCCTATAATTCTAATGTCAGTGTGTTTGATATTGTCCCAGAGGTTTCTGAGACTATCCTCAGTTCTGTCCATTCTTTTTACTTTTTTTCTGCTCTTCAGAAGTTATTTTCATCATTTTACCTTCCAGGTCACTGATTCATTCTCCTGCTTCAGATATTCTGCTGTTGATTCCTTCTAGAGTATTTTTAATTTCCATAATTGTGTTGTTTGTCTCTTTGTGTTTATTCTTTAATTCTTCAAGGTCTTTGTTAATTGATTCTTGCATTTTCTCCATTTTATTTTCAAGGTTTTTGATCATCTTTACTATCATTATTCTAAATTCTTTTTCAGGTAGTTTGCCTATTTCCTCTTCATTTATTTGGACTTCTGTGTTTCTGGTTTGTAGCATTTCTTTGCATTTTTATTATTTTTTTTTAACTTATTGTGTTTGAGGTCTCCTTTTCCCAGGCTTCAAGGAAAGTTGAATTCTCCTTGAAGAAGGTTGAATTCTTTCTTCCTTTTGGTTTCTGCCCTCCTAAGGTTGGTCCAGTGGTTTGTGTAAGCTTCATATAGGGTGAGATTTGTGCTGAGTTTTTGTTTGTTTTTTGTTTTTCCTCTGATGGGCAAGGCTGAGTGAGGTGGTAATTCTGTCTGCTGATGATTTTGTTTGTATTTTTGTATTGCCTGTTGTTTAGATGAAGTATCCTGCACAGAGTGCTCTTATAGTTGGGTGATTCCAGGTCTTGTATTCAAGTGGTTTGTATTCAAGTGTGAGGTCTCACTACTTGACACTCCCTAGGGTTAGTTCTCTGGTAGTCTAGGGTCTTAGAGTCAGTGCTCACACTCCAAGGGCTCAGGGTTTGATTTCCAGTCAGAAATGAAGATTCCACAAGTGGTTTGTTATGGCATTAAGTGAGATTAAAACAAATATCCAAAAAATGAGAAACCAAAGATGAACCCCAGGCAAATGGCAATTACAAAATCAGGCAAATAATAATTAAAATAATGGACTGTACACATATACCTATACACCCATGAGGAAAGTAAAAACAGTCCAACAAGGATAAAGTACAGTAGAAAGTGAAAGTGAAGTCGCTCAGTCATGTCTGACTCTTTGCGACCCCATAGACTGTAGCCTACCAGGCTCCTCTGTTCATGGGATTTTCCAGGCAATAGTACTGGAGTGGATTGCCATTTCCTTCTCCAGGGGACCTTCCTAACCCAGGGCTCGAACCCGGGTCTCCCACATTGTAGACAGATGCTTTACCATCTGAGCTACCAGGGAAGTCTAAGCACAGAAGATTGACCCAGCAAACAAAGGAAATAAAAAATTATATTTACCAGTTAAGAACAAAACTAACTAAAGCACAATCTGGAAAACAAAACAAAAGCAAGGTTGCAAATGGGGAATAAAGCAATGAAAACAAAACTAAAGCAAGATGTCAATTGGGGAATAAAGCAGTGAAAACAAAACTACCAAATATGTTGAGAGGAAAGGAATGAAAGGATAGAAAGAAAAGAAAGAAAGAATAGATATGCAAAGTTAAATAGAGGTAAATGAAGATTTATATATACTAAAGTTTAACTGCATGGGGAAAAGAACAGTAGTAAAAACAAACAAAGGAATAAATGTATAAAAATATAATAGGTTTTAAAAAATTAGAATTATAAAAAGAGAAAAGAAAAAAAAAAAACAGAAGAAGAAAGAAAAAAGGAAAATTAAAGGAAAACTCCATAGAACTGCAAAAGTGCAACTTAGAAGCAGAATTTTATAACAACAATGAAAAATGTGACTGAATACACACACACACACACACACACACACATATATATATATATATATATATATATATATATATGCAACCATAAGCAAAATCAAAACAGTCCAACAAAAATAAAACAGAATAGCTTGATCTGGTGAACAAAGGAAACCAAAAATTATATCTACCAGAAAAAAAACTAACTAAAACACAAACTGGAAAACAAAATTGGGGAATAAAACAATGAAAATAAAACTAACAAATGTGTTGAGAGGACAGGAGAGAAAGAAAAGAAAGAAAGCATAGATATGTAAAGTTAAATAGAGGTAGATAAAGAAAATTTATATACATTAATGATTAACTGCAAAGGGAAGAGAACTGTAGGAAAAGCAAAGGAATAAATAACAAAAATAATAATAGATTTAAAATTAAAATTAAAAAACAAAGAGAAAAGAAAAAAAAAAGGAAAATTCCACAGAACTGCAAACACCCAATGTAGAGGCAGAGGTTTACAACAACAATAAAAAATGTGACTGAAAAAAAAAAAAAAGCTGAAAACCTTAATTGGATTTCATAGTGCCAATAAAATTGAGAAACACAACAGGGGGGGTGGAAATCCAAAATAGTCTACAGAACAAGTCAAAAAATAAGAATAATAAATGTTTTCCTTGAGTCACTGCTCTAAGAGTCCTTTCCCTCGCTAGGAGTCACAGTCCACCTTTCCTCCCTAGGATGCCCTCCAACACTTTGCTGATCTCTGGATCTGCTGTGGGGAGAGCTCAGATTCTAATCTGCTCCTATGTGTTCTTGTCTCCAGTGTCCACAACTATCAGAACTAGTGCATTTTCTTTTGTGGGAGCTCTCTTTGGCCTTTTATATATTCCATAGACACAGTCTACCTAGTAGATTATGTGGATTTAATCTGCAACTTGTATAGCTGATGGGAAGGTTTTGGGTCTTGTCCCATGGCCACACTGCCCCTGAGTTTCAATTGTGGTTTTATTTCCACCTCTACATGTGGGTTGTCCACTGGGGTTTGCTCCTGAGGCTGCCCTGGAGGACTTGGGTTTGCCCCTGTGAGGGCCAGGTGTGGAGATAATGCAGCTGCTTGGGTCGCAGGAGTTCTGGCAGCATCAGGTACTCAGGCGAGTTGGTGGCTATGGCAGCAGGAAATATAGTGTTCTAAAAGGGTATGGCAATAAGTATTGGCCAATATGCTCTATATTCTTGCCTGGAGACCCCAACCTCCCTGACAGGGAAGCCTGGCAGACCACAGTCTACAGGGTTGGGAAGAGACAGACATGACTGAAGTGACCCTGTGCGCATAGACACAAGACTTTTTTTTTTTTTTTGCCTGTGGCAGCTCTGTCCCAGTGAGAGTTGAGCATGGAAGTGGTGCAGCTGCTTGGCTTGCAGGGACCCTGGTGGTGCCTAGTGTGCAGGAACACAGACTGCCTCCACCACAGGAGTTACAGCCCTATCATACTCTTTTTCTGAGCCTCTTGCAGCTGGCAATCAGAAGGCCTCTTTGGCCACTCTTTCTCCATAGCTCTGCCCATTCAGGCACTTAGAGGGCTTCCTTGCCCGGGGTCCTTCTCTGTTGTTTGACGGGTCAGGCACATAGAGGGGCCCCCCTGGCTAGGGCCCTACTCTATAGATTAGATGTGTCAGGCACTTAAAGGGGCAGGAATCCTGATTGGGGTCCTACTCTGTAGTTCAGAGCATCAGTCGCTGAAAGGTGCACCCTGGGTGGGGTCCTTCTCTGTAGTTCAGTGTATCAGGCATTTGATGAGCCAGCCTATTGTTCAACTGCCAATCCACCCCCTACACATGACTCAACAGTATCACCTTGCTTCCATGGCTGCCTGGCTTTCCGCGACAGGGATTTCCCACCACGATCTCCTCCTTCATATCCCCTTGATCCATCTCTTTGCAGTCAACAGCAGCCCTCACCCTGGGATTGCTCCACAATCCCTAAACTCCAACTCCCTGCCACTGCACCTTCCAGGGGGCCAGCGTTCCTGTCCAGGGTATGTATGGCTGTGGCAAGGACTGTCTGATTCTCTATTCCATTTAGACTGCCATAGATCAGCTGTTTCACTCTCAGCCTTAAACATTTCTCCTCTGACTCAGACAATTGCCCCGATGTGGGGATCAGACCCCTGCTTCCGTTCCCCCACCCGTCAAGGGTGGGTCCAGTCCTAATATCACTCCTGTTTTTCCCCCTAGTTCCTTCATCCTACCAAGTTTTGTGTGGTTCTATGTATTCTTTTGCCTTGGAAATGAACAGAGATCATTCTGTCATCCAAGTCTATGCCCCAACCAGTAACGCTGAAGAAGCTGAAGTTGAACAGTTCTAAGAAGACCTACAAGACCTTTTAGAACTAACACTCAAAAAAGATGTCCTTTTCATTATAGGGGACTGGAATGCAAAAGTAGGAAGTCAAGAAATGCCTGGAGTAATAGGCAAACTGGGCCTTGGAATATGGAATGAAGCAGGGCAAAGGCTAATAGAGTTCTGCCACGAGAATGCACTGGTCATAGCAACACCTTCTTCCAACAACACAAGAGAAGATTCTACACATGGACATCACCAGATGGTCAACATCGAAATCAGACTGATTATGTTCTTTGCAGCCAAAGATGGAGAAGCTCTAATCAGTCAACAAAAACAAGACTGGGAGCTGACTGTGGCTCAGATCATGAACTCCTTATTGCCAAATTCAGACATAAATTGAAGAAAGTAGGGAAAACCACTAGACCATTCAGGTATGACCTAAATTAAATCCCTTATGATTATACAGTGGAAGTGAGAAATAGATTTAAGGGCCTAGATCTGATAAATAGAGTGCCTGATGAACTATGGACTGAAGTTAGTGACATTGTACAGGAGACAGGGATCAAGACCATCCCTGTAGAAAAGAAATGCAAAAAAGTAAAATGGCTGTTTGGGGAGGCCATACAAATAGCTGTGAAAAGAAGAGAAGCAAAAAGCAAAGGAGAAAAGGAAAGATATAAGCATCTGAATGCAGAGTTCTAAAGAATAGCAAGAAGAGATAAGAAAGCCTTCTTCAGCGATCAATGCAAAGAAATAGAGGAAAACAACAGAATAGGAAAGACTAGGGATCTCTTCAAGAAAATCAGAGATACCAAAGGAACATTTCATGCAAAGATGGGCTCGATAAAGGACAGAAATTGTATGGACCTAACAGAAGCAGAAGGTATTAAGAAGAGATGGCAAGAATACACAAAAGAATTGTACACAAAAGATCTTCACGACCCGAATAATCATGATGGTGTGATCACTGACCTAGAGCCAGACATCCTGGAATGTGAAGTCAAGTGGGCCTTAGAAAGCATCACTATGAACAAAGCTAGTGGAGGTGATGGAATTCCAGTTGAGCTATTTCAAATCCTGAAAGATGATGCTGGGAAAGTGCTGCACTCAATATGCCAGCAAATTTCGAAAACTCAGCAGTGGCCACAGGACTGGAAAAGGTCCATTTTCATTCCAATCCCAAAGAAAGGCAATGCCAAAGAATGCTCAAACTACCGCACAATTGCACTCATCTCACATGCTAGTAAAATAATGCTCAAAATTCTCCAAGCCAGGCTTCAGCAATATGTGAACTGTGAAATTCCAGATGTTCAAGCTAGTTTTAGAAAAGGCAGAAGAACCACAGATCAAATTGCCAACATCCGCTGGATCATGGAAAAAGCCAGAGAGTTCCAGAAAAACATCTATTTCTGCCTTATTGACTATGCCAACGCCTTTGACTGTGTGGATCACAATAAACTGTGGACAATTCTGAAAGAGATGGGAATACCAGACCACCTGACCTGCCTCTTGAGAAATTTGTATGCAGGTCAGGAAGCAACAGTTAGAATTGGACATGGAACAACAGACTGGTTCCAAATAGGAAAAGGAGTACATCAAGGCTGTATATTGTCACCCTGCTTATTTAACTTCTATGTGGAGTACATCATGAGAAACACTGGACTGGAAGAAGCACAGACTGGAATCAAGATTGCCGGGAGAAATATCAATAATCTCAGATATGCAGATGATACCACCCTTATGGCAGAAAGTGAAGAGGAACTAAAAAGCCTCTTGATGAAGGTGAAAGTGGAGAGTGAAAAAGTTGGCTTAAAGCCAACAAGGAAAACAAGGATCATGGCATCCGGTCCCATCACTTCATGGGAAATAGATGGGGAAACAGTGGAAACAGTGTCAGACTTTATTTTTGGCGGGTTCCAAAATCATTACAGATGGTGACTGCAGCCATGAAATTAAAAGACACTCCTTGGAAGGAAAGTTATGACCAACCTAGATAGCATATTCAAAAGCAGAGACATTACTTTGCCAACAAAGGTTCGTCTAGTCAAGGCTTTGGTTTTTCCAGTGGTCATGTATGGATGTGAGAGTTGGACTGTGAAGAAGGCTGAGCACCAAAGAATTGATGCTTTTGAACAGTGGTGTTGGAGAAGACTCTTGAGAGTCCCTTGGACTGCAAGGAGATCCAACCAGTCCATTCTGAAGGAGATCAGCCCTGGGATTTCTTTGGAAGGAATGATGCTAAAGCTGAAACTCCAATACTTTGGCCACCTCATGCGAAGAGTTGGCTCATTGGAAAAGACTCTGATGCTGGGAGGGATTGGGGGCAGGAGGAGAAGGGGACGACAGAGGATGAGATGGCTGGATGGCATCACTGACTCGATGGACGTGAGTCTGAGTGAACTCCGGGAGTTGGTGATGGACAGGGAGGCCTGGCGTGCTGTGATTCATGGGGTCCTAAAGAGTCAGACACAACTGAGCGACTGAACTGAACTGAACTGATATATTCTTTTCTGCTGATCAGGTATTCCTGTCCAATCTGTTCTGCATGCACTTCTGTGTCTGAAGGTGTATTCCTGATGTATCCATGGAGAGAGATGGAGACTCCACATCCACCCACTCCTCCACCATCTTGTTCCCCAGTACCTGTCTTGGTTATTGGTTTTACTGCTTTTCCAAGTTTGGGAAGATGCAAGAACTGGGGTTCACAAAATTTTCTCCTAAAAATATCTAACTATCTGACGTCCTTTTCAGTCTATTCCCAGAGCACAAAGTGCTGATTCCTGATCTCCCTGAGTTTTTGTCAGGGTTTGTTGAAAGTCAGTGACTCAATCACTGTAGAACTGAATGCAAGAGACATTCCTTACCTGCCAGATTCAAATTATTTAAGGACTAGGAAAAAGTGTTCTATACTAATGAAAAGAACTAAGGTTCTTTACAATTATACTACCTTCTTTTAATTTTAAAAGTTTTATTAATATCTCAGTTAAAAACTTAACCAGTTAATCTTTCTCAAGCACCTGCATTTCTTTATCTCTTGTTTTATTGAGATATAATTGACATGTAATACTGTGTAAGTTTAAGGTATAAGTTTAAGGTGTATGATTTTATTTGAAAATACCTACCATAATTGTTTATTGAAAATATCATATTCATGACCTTACACAGTTATATGTATGTATGTGTGTGTGTGGTGAGAACTTTTTAAGATCTACCCTCTCAACAGATTTACAATACAGTACGAATTATGGTCACTGTGCTGTACATGTTTCCAGAACTTATGTCTTATAACTGGAAGTTTTTACCCTTTGAAAATACCGTGCCATTTCCCTAATCCAGCTTATTTGAGTTTTATGAGTTACTTCTATAGTTTGGAGATAAGCCCTTTACCAGATAGATGGTTTACAAGTATTTTCTCTCATTTCCTAGATTCCGCTCATTCTGTTTGATCCTTTCTTTTGTTATACAGAAGCTTTTTACTTGATGCAGTACTTATTTTTGCTTTAGTTGTTTATACTACTCATGTCATACTTTAAAAAAAAAAAAAAAAAAAAAGGAAAAGGAAAAAAGCAGCTGGACAGAACCTTAACCTGAGCTCCATGGCTGCCCAGGGACTCTATTCAGGCTCCCTGGTCAGGCAGCGCTGGAGGCTATGTTCAATGGTGAGCGTGGGTGAGGGCTTGGCTCCCTGCCCAAGAAGATGGGCTCTGAAGCTATCAGGGTCTCTGGCTAGGCTCTTTGATCAGGTGGGACTGAAGATTATGCTTCACTATTGGGTGGAACTGCTGATTTTGTATAGCAGATTAACCATCTTAGTCCTCTTGGGTTATTTTCTTTAAAGCTACCTTTCTGCCACTTGAAATATGAATGTATTCATTTATTCAACACATATTTATTTAATACCTACCATATTTTAGGAGTTTTCTAAGCATAGGACATATAGCAATGAATAAAATACTAAAGATTCTTTCTCTCATGGAATTTTCACATTGGGAGAGGAATAGAGAAAAAATAGAGAAGTAAAAGCAAGAGAAAAACATGTGCAGCATTTAAATAAAGTGAGGAAAGTTATACTAAAGCACTGAGATTTGAGCAGACTTAAACAAAGTGAGGGACTTATCTGGGGGAGAAAGTTTCAGGCATAGGAAAGGGCTACTGTAAAAGTCTCTGAGTGAGGAGATACCTGATAAGTTATAAGAATTAACAGACCTGTGTGGTAGGAATAGACCAGATGAAAAGACTGTGTGAAGGAAGGGTTAAGGATCACCATGTAGGACCTTGTCAGCCATTAGAAGACTTTTTCTCTAAATGAATGAAATGAGAGCCACTCTCATTGTGAAGAGGAATTACATGATCAGTCTTATGTTGTTAAAGGCTTCCTCTGCTGTGGGGGCTAGGAGAGAATCAGGAAGTCAGGTTAGAATATGACAGAAGATGACAGAGCTGATAAGATGGAACTCTGTGGTCATGGAATAGCAGTGAGAAATGACAGGTTGTGGATATATTTTTGAAGATAGAATCCATAGAATTTTGCAGAGCATAAGATAATGAGTCTTTAAAAAAAAAAAAACTGAAAGAACTAAATGGCCATTTGCTGAGATGTAAAATGTCACAGAAAAAGAATTTCTTTTTTGAGAAAATCACTGGGGACTCAGTTTCGGATATATTAATTTTGAGACTCCAGTTCACATGCAGAGAGAGATGGAAGAAGCAGTTGAATATATGACTCTGGTGGTCAGAGGAACTGCCAGGTTTTGTGATATAAATGTTTAATTCCTTGGGTCAGAATATAGATGTTATTGCACACAAAGTAGTCATTTATAATTTTTATCTTTGCTAAACATATCATGAAATTTACCCTAAAATTCATATTACTTCTATAGTCACCACTAAAGTAACTTTATTTAGAAGTTAACCTATTGGTATGCTAAATTTACATGTTTTTAAAGTTATTAAAGATATATTTAGGTTAAATTCCACTCCCATAAAGAGAGAAAGATTAATAGGGTGGCTAGGAAGAAAGAAGAAAACAGGCAGAAAATAAATAACAATTATACTTGGAGTTACCAAGTATCTTTTACTTAAGATAGTTGGGCTGAATTTATTCAGCACTTCACACAAAAATTCTTAATTAAAAGAAAAAAATCTGCTACTAAGTAAAACCAATGCATTCCTACCTCACAATTATATTCATAGCTATAATTCTGGTTTAGTTTATAATTCCATTTTTCCCCCTTAAACATATTGCTTATATAAATGCATGAGATGTCATTATAATTGCTCATCTTTATAGATGAATTTCAAATCATAGCTGGAGATACAAATGAAAAGAGTAAAAAATAGAAATAATTGGAAATGTTACATAGGAAAAGAATGAAAATGATATAATAATTATTTCCTTATATGTAAATAATTAGTAAAATCTTGTTTAGAGACTTCATTTATTCATTTTCCTAATAAATTCTTTATCCATTATCCCAATAAATATAGAGAAAATTATAGTTTAGAAAGTAAGTGAACAGTGTTGACATTTTTCCTTGAGGTTAATAAATATTTCCAGTGGCACTGCTATCTTAAATCAACTATTTGTAACTATCACACTGAATGGAAAAATCTAAATTTTAACATGAAAAGAATTCTCAAGTCTTCCACTTTTTTCTCTCATAAAACAAAAGAAAAAATTAAGTTCTAGAAATTATATTCTACACTCTTCACATATGTGTTACGTACTTAGCAGGAGTTCCCAGAAGGTCTCTTACATTCATAAAAAAATAACTCAAAATGGTATGTAAATATAATAAAATTCACAAATATATAAATATACCCAAAGCCTGATATATGTTAACATTTTCAATAATATTTAAAATACCTCCATGAAAAAAGTTAAAGCTGTTCTAATCTCTAATAATATACTACATATATTCTTAAAAAATATTTCTATTGAGGTAGTTAAAGAAAAATAACATGCTTCCATAAGATAAAGTCAGTTTATAGGAAATTTTAAAATGGTAGATATTTGAAAAGAATTTCCTTTAGTATGAATTCAAAAATAAATGATAGAATCTACCTATTCAAGAAGAAACTTTGACTTCATCATTATTATTTAAGATTGTAATATTTAATTGGATAATATTAATAATTAACTTCTGTCTGGTCTATTAGATAATAAGCTAGTTAATGAACAGTGATTGCATGAAAGAACTTCTTTGCCTAAGATTCTATTTTCAAGGCATAGGGTCAATTGAATATGTAAATTCTGCCACAAAATTTACGGTATGAATGCCATTATATACATTGATCAAGACATTTTATCAGTTTTTTCCCAAAATAGCTTATTGCAACTAAGGGTGATTTTTAACATGATTCCCCAAATTTGGGTGGAATATGCTTTAAATTTTAATTGAAAGCTGAAGGGACAATATGATTAATTATATCCAAATTACCTTTATGTAAGTGTTTTTAAGATGAACTTTTCATTCTTGAAGAGGTTAAAAAGAAGTATGCACTAGTACTTTAGTGTATTTATTACCTTAGGTTGTAAGTAATATACATGAAACTAGCTTCAGTGAGAGGAAAACAAGCAGAATGGAGGTAGAGGCTATCCAGAGGGAAGAGTTGCTGATGTTGAGGTGGGGTGGACAGAGAGAAAAGAATAAAGACAACTCTTTCCATTTAATGTCTCATTTAAGCCCTATAATATAAATACTTCAGCAAAGACAACATCATGTGGATTGGATTATTATTGACCATATTTTTAGTAATGAAAGAGCATTCAGTCTTCTAAATGTACAAAAGTTGTTAGTTGCCAGCCAAAAAGATCTTCAAGATTAACTGAAAATATACATTATTTTAAGAAGTATTTTTATGAATATAGATAATTATTTAAATTTATGTTAAAATTACCTTTTTGTGACTTTATTTCTGGACTGTATCAGTTGCACTGAGTGTTTAATTATGCATATATTTTTGATCATGTTTTAAAGTGTGATTTAATTCCTTGAAACTATTCCTTGGTTTTGATTTTATATTAGGGTCATGTTTAATTAAAATCTAAGGAAAAAATATGACATTATATTATTTCTCAATAGTAAGTGCATGTGATCAAAGTTGATCACATATAATAAAGTCCTACATGTTCAAGAATACTTATTAATTTATATTCCAATAAAATATGCTTTGAAGTCCACAAAATTATTTTCTTTGGTTCTACCTCCCTTCTCTTATTATGTCCTTATCTGTGACATAATCACTTTTCTTTGAGCATACTAATTACACCTAAAGCAGCCGGCATGACCACTGGTAAGTCACCATAAAAGTTCAAGGGTATTTTACAGTGTTCAGCTGCTCTTTTTTCTTTTCATCACAGGCATTGATGCATTGTGCCATTTGCCTGCCCACTCACCTGAATTCAAATAAACTGGTATAGCATAAGCTGTGCAAATGCAAATCACCTAGAATATGCAAATTATAAGTTTGTTTAAAAACGTGGGTGTTTGGTTAAGGATGCTAAATCATCTTTCCATCCAAAGCTATTTTGCTTAATTACAAACTTGAAATGCACATAGAAAACAATCCTACTCCCAAATCACTCAGAACCAACATACACTTCTTTGGCATCCTCTTAATTAGATCTGGCTTCTGAACATTAATTATGAACTCTACATAGAGTGATTGAGAAAATTTAAAATATATGCATAATGCTGACCATATAATGAGAAAGTTGTTTTCACAGAAAAGAAATCCCAACTCCTAAGTAACTATTGCAATAAAATCATACAAATTTGCTATTATACAGTGTAAGGACTTAAATTGAAGATTGAGCTGGCAAGATTATATAATTGCATATAAGAGATAACTAGCTTCAAGCTGGGTTTATTATAAAAACTAATTTTTAAGCATTATCTAAATGTAATATATTACCAACTCAAGAAAATGCTTTTATTAATTGCTATATGCTTATGTAGGCTTCCCTAATAGCTCAGTTGGTACAGAATCTGCCTGCAGTGCAGGGGACCTCAGTTCAATTCCTGGGTAGGAAAGATCAGCTGGAGAAGGGAAAGGCTACCCATTCCAGAATACTGGCTGGAGAATTCCATGGACTGTATAGTCCATGGGGTCACAAAGAGTCGGACATAACTGAGTGACTTTCACTTGCATATGTCATGTACTTTGAGCATATAAATACATCATGTTAAGAGAGTTAATATTTTTAATAATAATACAATATTAGTATCATTGTCATATATAACATATTATAGTATTATATATAATAATATTAACATCATTGTCAAGTCACTGTCAAATCTAAGTTTAAACAGTCTCCATCAAGCATATCAAGTCAGCATTTCACTTCATTTGAATAAATAAAATATAATGTGACATGTTTGCAAACAAGACCTCTATACTACCCTCTATACCCTTTAAACTACCTCTATAGTGCTTTTATACAAATTATCAAGAAGAGATCCTTTCTCAAAATACTTTATTTCTATATGTCAGAATATACTAACATTGTAAAAATAAAATTTTATAGCTTTCTGTTAGAAAATGTTCACAATATATAGGCAACTTAACTGCCTCTGATGCAGGTAGTGCCTCAAAACTGATTTAACCACCTCAGGCATTTTTGGTTTGTTTCCTTGAGAAATAGGTTCTAAAACACTCCATTCAAGGTGTATATGTAGACAAACTGTTTTCATGTATTAACTACAGGTTATAGAAATTATAATATAGATTTGCATTGATGGACAAAAATTGAAAACATCAAGAGAAATGTCAGTGTGCAATCTACAGGTAATCTGTAAGAAATGTAAACATCTCCATCATGATATATTTTATTAGATATGGGGAAACATCTGACTATCAGAGTTTAAAATATACTACACCTGTAAAAGAATTAAATGTCAAAAGAATAGACTCCAAGTGTATACTTATACTAAAAAATAATCATCAATAATGGCCTCAGGGGATTATGCATGTTTGTGTACATATTAATATATCATTGATTTATTCAAAAATTCTCTTGAGCATTTTCTGTGCAGTACTTACTGTAATACCATTTGAAGGTATTAATACTATGATAATGATAGCCAAAGTCTAGTGAGGAGACAGCAAGTAAATAATTCTGATACAATGTGATGAGTTCTGTGAAGGAAATAAGTAAAGATCAACTTGAATGTGATATTATTTTGCCCTATTTGTTTTTCCAAAGGAATAAGTGTAAGTTGTAAATAGCACTGAGAATTTCGGATACATTAAACTGATGCTGAATAATTATATGTTATGAGAATGTTTTGAAAGGAATATTCTTAATTTACACCTTATCAAAAATAAAATTATAGATAGAATTGGGATTTCTATATTTAAAAACATGAAACTATATACATGAGAAGAAAATAGTGTGAATGATTTCCTGCTCTTACTGTGAAGTAAATTTCTCTGTATATACATAGCTAACAATATACATGAATAAAAAATTATAAAAGTAATTCCATAAATGGAATTCTGAATTTGCCTATAAAAGTGATAGAAAATATGTGAAAATATATCAAACTTAAGATCAGATCAGATCAGTCGCTCAGTCGTGTCCAACTCTTTGCAACCCCATGAATCGCAGCACACCAGGCCTCCCTGCCCATCACCAACTCCCAGAGTTCACTCAAACTCACGTCCATTGAGTCAGTGATGCCATCCAGCCATCTCATCCTCTGTCATCCCCTTCTCTTCCTGCCCCCAATCCCTCCCAGCATCAGAGTCTTTTCCAATGAGTCAACTCTTCGCATGAGGTGGCCAAAGTACTGGAGTTTCAGCTTTAGCATCATTCCTTCCAAAGAAATCCCAGGGCTGGTCTCCTTCAGAATGGACTGGCTGGATCTCCTTGCAGTCCAAGGGACTCTCAAGAATCTTCTCCAACACCACAGTTCAAAAGTATCAATTCTTCAGCGCTCAGCCTTCTTCACAGTCCAACTCTCACATCCATACATGACCACAGGAAAAACGATGGCCTTGATTAGACAAACCTTTGTTGGCAAAGTAATGTCTCTGCTTTTGAATATGCTATCTAGGTTGGTCATAACTTTCCTTCCAAGGAGTAAGCGTCTTTTAATTTCATGGCTGGAGTCACCATCTGTAATGAAGCCAAATAAATGCAAATTCAATTTAGAGGCCCTTTTTAATTCAAAAGACAAAATTTTCTTTTTCTTTTCAATGGTAACCTTCTAAGGCATGAATCTTTCAGAGTGAGTTCTATTTTATACAAGTAGGGGAACAGTAAACTAGTTCCACATTTTTAGAAAGAAATTTGGCAAAATTTAACCAAAGACAAGGAAGAGTTGGGAGAGAAGAGAGAACATAATCAGAGACAACTCTTCTCTCATTTGTGCTTTTAAAATATGTGTAATAGACCCATCATTAAGGCTAAGCACTCCAAAGTGGCCCTTTTGATAACTGTAGCCATTTTCATCCATTTTCACCACTTTCAAAAGTGAGTTTTCATTCATATAAAAGTTTCACTAAAATGCCTGGACATGGCTTATTAGACTCCAAAGTATTTAGCCCCACATACATCACTTCATGGGACATAGAGAAATGGAACAGTGGAAACAGTGGCAGACTTTATTTTTTTGAGGTCCAAAATCACTGCAGATGGTGATTGCAACCATGAAATTAAAACTCCTTGGATGGAAACTTATGACCAACACAAATAGCATATTCAAAAGCAGAGACATTACTTTGCCAACAAAGGTCCATCTAGTCAAGGCTATGGTTTTTCCAGTGGTCATGTATGGATGTGAGATTTGGACTGTGAAGAAGGCTGAGCGCTGAAGAATTGATACTTTTGAACTGTGGTGTTGGAGAAGACTCTTGAGAGTCCCTTGGACTGCAAGGAGGTCCAACCAGTCCATCCTAAAGGAGATCAGTCCTGGGTGTTCTTTGGAAGGAATGATGCTAAAGGTGAAACTCCAGTACTTTGGCCACCTCATGTGAAGAGTTGACTCATTGGAAAAGACCCTCACGCTGGGAGGGATTGGGGGCAGGAGGAGAAGGGGACGACAGAGGATGAGATGGCTGGATGGCATCACTGACTCGATGGACGTGAGTTTGAGTGAACTCCGGGATTTGGTGATGGACAGGGAGGCTTAGCATGCTGCAGTTCATGGGGTCGCAAAGAGTCGGACACGACTGAGTGACTGAACTGAACTGAACTCATGTATGGGCACATTAGCTTTTACAGCGGAGAAGGGCATGGCACACCATTCCAGTACTCTTGCCTGGAAAATCCCATGGACAGAGGAGCCTGATAGGCTGCAGTCCATGGGGTCGTGAAGAGTCAAACACGACTGAGAGACTTCTGTTTCACTTTTCACTTTCATGAATTGGAGAAGGAAATGGCAACCCACTCCAGTGTTCTTGCCTGGAGAATCCCAGGGATGGGGGAGGCTGGTGGGCTGCTGTCTATAGGGTTGCTCAGAGTCGGACACGACTGAAGCGACTTAGCAGCAGCAGCAGCAGCAGCAGCAGCAGCAGCAGCAGCAGCAGCTCTTACAGCATCATTTGTCACATTTACAAAATTTCTTTCTGCTATTTGTACTTATAAAAAATATTATTTGCATGCAAGAAATAATTGAGATAAATATGCAAACTAAAATGTATATAAAAGGCACATCTTCTAAAATCTTTCTTTTTGTATCTTATTATCCAGTTGTCACAGTTTTGATGAATTTCTCAGGAAACATGTAGGATCAAATGAGAGCCAGTTAAACTACTAATGCTTTTATTTATCAAATTAAAAACAGGCCACAAGACTACCAAAATAAATATGCTTAGTAATTCATCTTTTGGAATGTGTTCTAAAGAGCAATCTAAATTTACAAGAAGCTACCTATTTGTCTTTTTCCTTTTTACCGTGACAAAATGACAAAATGGCTGCTGTGTTTTTACTAAAGTGACAATGACACAAGGCAAAGAGCTTAAGTGACACTTTAGATGGGAAAGGGGTACACCATGCAAAATATAGACTGTAAAATTCATTCTGCTTACATTATCCTTTTTTGTTTATGTCTGTATGTGATTTTTAAAAATCTATGTAAATAGGTCCAAATAAATTCTTTCTTTAAGTTCTTTATGAATATGTAAAACAAAAATTTTGTGATAAGATAGCATTTTGTTATAACAATCATGAGATAGATTTTTATAGCATAAAAATATGTATTTTACATATAAATGCACTTAAATTTGCTTTGCTGAAATTCTATAATATAGAATAAGTTTACATTTAAAAAGTCAAGTAATTTATACATACAGTAACAAAACAAACATCTTCCTTAACCTTTCCCATATTTATTCTTCCTTTGTTAGGTGAAAACTTTTAATTGTTACTGTTTTAAAATCTTCTGATCATTTCTACCATAACTGTAAATATTGGGTTGATCAAAAAGTTCATTTGTGTTTTTCCATAATGCACATTTTGGCCGACTCAATAAATATCTAAATATATTTTATTGCTTATTAACTTTAGATATTATGTAGTATATAAATCTGGTTGATAAGTACTAAAACATTTAAAGCATTTGCACTTGTTTGTCTGGGCTTCCCGGGTGGTGCTACCGGTAAAGAACCCACCTGCCAATGTAGGTGATGTAATAGAGCCAGGTTCAATCCCTGGGTTGGGAAGATCCCCTAAAGGACAGCATGGCAACCCACTCCAGTATTCTTGACTGGAGAATCCCATGGACACAGGAACCTGGCAGGCTACAGTCCATAGCGTCACAGAGTTGGACATGACTGTAGCAACACAGCACACATGCACATATTTGTTCTTCTATTTCTGCATCTTCCTCCAAATATAGTTTTGCTGCTGCTGCTGCTAAGTCGCTTCAGTCATGTCTGACTCTATACGACCCCATAGACAGCAGCCCACCAGGCTCTGCTGTCCCTGGGATTCTCCAGGCACTGGAGTGGAGTTCACTGGAGTGGGTTCACTGGAGTGGAGTGTTCACTGGAGTGGGTTGCCATTTCCTTCTCCAATGCATGAAAGTGAAAAGTGAAAGTGAAGTCGCTCAGTTGTGTCTGACTTAGTGACCCCACAGACTACAGCTTACCAGGCTCCTCTGCCCATGGGATTTTCCAGGCAAGAGTACTGGAGTGGGGTGCCATTGCCTTCTCCGAAATATAGTTCTAGAATGCTTTTAATCCTTATTTATATTTATACATTTTAACAGTATTTTAAATACTTTGATTATTTAGGCTCTCTATCAGTCAATCACTTTCTGGCATTTTCACTCAATGCTATTTTGTATATGTGTACTTAGTTGCTCGGTTGTATCCAACACTTTGCAACCCTTTGGACTGTAGCCTCCAGGCTCCTCTGTCCATGAGATTTTTCAGGCAAGAACACTAGAGTCGGTTGCCATTTCCTTCTCCAGGGGATCTTTTTACTTGTGTAATCACAGTCAAATCCTTTGATATCTGTGTGCTCCAGGCTTTTCATCTAAAATTCAAAAACTTGGGTCATGAATTTGAATTTTAAATTAATTATTGGATGCGACACATTTAGCAAAATGTCTTTCTATGGTAAGTGCTTAGACATTACAATACCCTGTTTATAAGATGAAGATATAACCTCCTCTAACCTATCTTTCCCCTTTTTTCTACACCTTCTACTAACTATGTTTACATTGTCAAAGATTATAATGTTCACATTCTGTCTTACAACTATCCCAAGGGGTAGAGGAAAATCTTCACGACACTGGTCTTGGCAATGATTTCACAGATATGACACCAAAAGCAAAGACCACAAAAGTAAACATAGGCAAGTGGGACTATATCAAACCAAAAACTTTATGCACAACAAAGGAAATAATGAACAGAATGAAGAGACAATTTATAGAATGGGAGAAAATATTTACAAACTATATATCTGACAAATGCCTGAGCTCCAAAAGTATATAAGGATCTCCACAACTCAATAGCATAAAAACAAATAACCTGATTTTTAAAATGGGCAGGGGAACTTAATAGACCTACAAATGATCAATGGGTGTATGAAAAAACGTTCAACATCACTACTCATCAGGGTAATGCAAACCAAAATCATGATGAAATCACCAAAGAGGATGTCAGTACAGTTCCAATAAGAAGGAAAAAAAAAAAAAAAGGTGGCAAAATTGTAGAAAATTGGGAGCCTATGCACTGTTTGTGGAAAGGCAAAATAATGAAATAATGTAAGACAGTAAAGCGCAGGCGGCTGCAAGGGGCGCGCTAAGCACGGCCGAGAGGAGCCACCCCACGTCTGAGGTCAAAGGCAGAAGCCGGGAGGACCCCATGCCCAAAGGGTGGTGGCCAAGAGGAGTTACCCCACGTCTGAGGTCAGGGGCGGCGACGAGAGGAGTTACCCCGCATCCGAGGTCGGGGCGGCGGCCGGGAGGAGATACCCCACGCCCCTAAGCCTGAGGCCAGGGGCAGTGGCCAGGAGGTCCAACCTCACGTCCAAGGAGCCGTGGCTGCGTGGCGCAGGAGGGCCTAGAGGAGCTATCCCATGTTGAAGGTCAGGAAGGGCGGCATTGAGGAGATACCACTCATCCAAGGTAAGGAGCAAAGGTTGCACTTTGCTGGAGCAGCTGTGAAGGGCGGCGGTGAAGAGATACCCCACGCCCAAGGTAAGAGAAACCCAAGTAAGATGGTAGGTGTTGCAAGAGGGCATCAGAGGGCAAACACACTGAAACCATATTCACAGAAAACTAGTCAATCTAATCACACTAGGACCACAGCCTTGTCTAATTCAATGAAACTAAGCCATACCTGTGGGGCAACCCAAGACTGGTGGGTCATGGTGGAGAGATCTGACAGAATGTGGTCCACTGGAGAAGGGAATGGCAAACCACTTCAGTATTCTTGCCTTGAGAACCCCATGAACAGTATGAAAAGGCAAAATGATAGGATACTGAAAGAGAAACTCCCCAGGTCAGTAGGTGCCCAATATGCTACTGGAGATCAGTGGAGAAATAACTCCAGAAAGAATGAAGGGATGGAGCCAAAGAAAAAAGAATACCCAGCTGTGGATGTGACTGGTGATAGAAGCAAGGTCCCATGCTGTAAAGAGCAATATTGCACAGGAACCTGGAATGTCAGGTCCATGAAACAAAGCAAATTGGAAGTGGTCAAACAAGAGATGGCAAGAGTGAATGTCGACATTCTAGGAATCAGCAAACTGAAATGGACTGGAATGGGTGAATTTAACTCAGATGACCATTATATCTACTATTGCCAGCAGGAATCCCTCAGAAGAAATGGAGTAGCCATCATGGTCAACAAAAGAGTCCAAAATGCAGTACTTGGATGCAATCTCAAAAATGACAGAAGGATCTCTGTTCGTTTCCAAGACAAACCATTCAATAACAAAGTAATCCAAGGCTATGCCCCAACAAGTAACATTGAAGAAGCTGAAGTTGAATGGTTCTATGAAGACCTACAAGACCTTTTAGAACTAACACCCCCAAAAGATGTCCTTTTCATTATAGGGGATTGGAATGCAAAAGTAGGAAGTCAAGAAACACCTGGAGTAACAGGAAAATTTGGCCTTGGAATACAGAATGAAGCAGGGCAAAGGCTAATAGAGTTTGGCCAAGAAAATGCACTGGTCATAAAAAACACCCTCTTCCAACAACACAAGAGAAGACTCTATACATGGACATCACCAGATGGTCAACACCGAAATCAAATTGATTATATTCTTTGCAGCCAAAGATGGAGAAGCTCTATACAGTCAGCAAAAACAAGACCAGGAGCTGACTGTGGCACAGCCCATGAACTCCTTATTGCCAAATTCAGACTTATATTGAAGAAAGTAGAGAAAACCACTAGACCATTCAGGTATGACCTAAATCAAATCCCTTATGATTATACAGTGGAAGTGAGAAACAGATTTAAGGGACTAGATCTGATAGATAGAGTGCCTGATGCACTATGGAATGAGGTTCATGACACTGTACAGGAGACAGGGATCAAGACCATCCCTGTAGAAAAGAAATGCAAAAAAGTAAAATGGCTGTTTGGGGAGGCCTTATAAATAGCTGTGAAAAGAAGAGAAGCAAAAAGCAAAGGAGAAAAGGAAAGATATAAGCATCTGAATGCAGAGTTCTAAAGAATAGCAAGAAGAGATAAGAAAGCCTTCTTCAGCGATCAATGCAAAGAAATAGAGGAAAACAACAGAATAGGAAAGACTAGGGATCTCTTCAAGAAAATCAGAGATACCAAAGGAACATTTCATGCAAAGATGGGCTCGATAAAGGACAGAAATTGTATGGACCTAACAGAAGCAGAAGGTATTAAGAAGAGATGGCAAGAATACACAAAAGAATTGTACACAAAAGATCTTCACGACCCGAATAATCATGATGGTGTGATCACTGACCTAGAGCCAGACATCCTGGAATGTGAAGTCAAGTGGGCCTTAGAAAGCATCACTATGAACAAAGCTAGTGGAGGTGATGGAATTCCAGTTGAGCTATTTCAAATCCTGAAAGATGATGCTGGGAAAGTGCTGCACTCAATATGCCAGCAAATTTCGAAAACTCAGCAGTGGCCACAGGACTGGAATAGGTCAGTTTTCATTCTAATCCCAAAGAAAGGCAATGCCAAAGAATGCTCAAACTACTACACAATTGCACTCATCTCACAAGCTAGAAAAGTAATGCTCAAAATTCTCCAAGCCAGGCTTCAGCAATAGGTGAACCTTGAAATTCCTGATGTTCAAGCTGGTTTTAGAAAAGACAGAGGAACCAGAGATCAAATTGCCAACATCCACTGGATGATGGAAAAAGCAAGAGAGTTCCAGAAAAGCATCTATTTCTGCTTTATTGACTATGCCAAAGCCTTTGACTGTGTGGATCACAATAAACTGAAAAATTCTGAAAGAGATGGGAATACCAGACCAAATGATCTGCGTTTTGAGAAATTTGTTTGCAGGTCAGGAAGCAACAGTTAGAACTGGACATGGAAAACAGACTGGTTCCAAATAGGAAAAGGAGTTCATCAAGGCTGTATATTGTCACCCTGCCTATTTAACTTCTCTGCAGGGTACATCATGAGAAACGCTGGGCTGCAAGAAGCACATGCTGGAATCAAGATTGCCCAGAGAAATATCAACAACCTTAGATATGCAGATGATACCACCCTTATGGCAGAAAGTGAAGACGAACTAAAAAGCCTCTTGATGAAAGTGAAAGTGGAAAGTGAAAAAGTTGGCTTAAAGCTCAACATTCAGAAAATGAAGATCATGGTCTGGTCCCACCACTTCATGGGAAATAGAAGGGGAAACAGTGGAAACAGTCAGACTTTGTCCTTTTGCCTCCAAAAGCACTGCAGATGGAAACTGCAGCCATGAAATTAAAAGATGCATGCTCCTTGGAAGAAAAGTTATGAACAACCTAGATAGCATATTCAAAAGCAGAGACAGTACTTTGCCAACAAAGGTCCATCTAGTCAAGGCTATCGTTTTTCCAGTGGTCATGTATAGATGTGAGAGTTGGACTGTGAAGAAAGCTGAGTGCTGAAGAATTGATGCTTTTGAACTGTGGTGTTGGAGAAGACTCTTGAGAGTCCCTTGAACTGCAAGGAGATCCAACCAGTCCATCTTGAAGGAGATCAGCCCTGGCATTACTTTGGAAAGAATGATGCTAAAGCTGAAACTCCAGTACTTTGGCCACCTCATGCGAAGAGTTGACTCATTGGAAAAGACTCTGATGCTGGGAGGGATTGGGGGCAGGAGAAGGGGACGACAGAGGATGAGATGGCTGAATGGCATCACTGACTCGACGGATGTGAGTCTGAGTGAACTCAGGGACTGGTGATGGACAGGGAGGCCTGGTGTGTTGCGATTCATGGCGTCAAAAAGAGTCGGACACAACTGAGCGACTGAACTGAACTCAACTGAACTCCCATAATTTACATTTTAACATAACAGGATTCAATTCAGTTTAGTTCAGTCACTCAGTCATGTCCGACTCTTTGTGACCCCATGAATCGCAGCATGCCAGGCCTCCCTGTCCATCACCAACTCCCGGGCTTCACTCAGACTCACGTCTGTCAGGTCAGTGATGCCATTCATCCATCTCATCCTCTTTCGTCCCCTTATCCTCCTGCCCACAATCCCTCCCAGCATCAGAGTCTTTTCCAATGAGTCAACTCTTTGCATGAGGTGGCCAAAGTGCTGGAGTTTCAGATTTAGCATCATTCCTTCCAAAGAACACCCAGGACTGATCTCCTTTAGAATGGACTGGTTTGATCTCCTTGTAGTCCATGGGGCTCTCAAGAGTCTTCTCCAACACCACAGTTCAAAGGCATCAATTCTTCGGCGCTCAGCTTTCTCCACAGTCCAACTCTCACATCCATACATGACCACTGGAAAAATCATAGCCTTGATTAGACAAACCTTTGTTGGTAAAGTAATGTCTCTGCTTTTGAATATGCTATCTAGGTTGGTCATAACTTTCCTTCCAAGGAGTAAGCGTCTTTTAATTTCATGGCTGCAGTCACCATCTACATTGATTTTGGAGCCCAGAAAAATAAAGTCTGACAATGTTTCCACTGTGTTCCCATCTATTTCCCATGAAATGATAGGACCGGATGCCATGATCTTTGTTTTCTGAATGTTGAGCTTTAAGCCATCTTTTTCACTCTCCACTTTCACTTTCATCAAGAGGCTTTTTAGTTCCTCTTCAATTTCTGCCATAAGGGTGGTATCATCTGCATATCTGAGGTTGTTGATATTTCTCCTGGCAATCTGGATCCCAGCTTGTGTTTCTTTCAGCCCAGCGTTTCTCATGATGTACTCTGCATAGAAGTTAAATAAGCAGGGTGACAATATACAGCCTTGACGTACTCCTTTTCCTATTTGGAACCAGTCTGTTGTTCCATGTCCAGTTCTAACTGTTGCTTCCTGACCTGCATACAGACTTCTCAAGAGGCAGGTCGGGTGGTCTGCTATTTCCATCTCTTTCAGAATTTTCCACAGTTTATTGTGATCCACACAGTCAAAGGCTTTAACATAGTCAATAAAGCAGAAATAGATGTTTTTCTGTAACTCTCTTGCTTTTCCTATGATCCAGCGGATGTTGGCAATTTGATCTCTGGTTCCTCTGCCTTTTCTAAAACCAGCTTGAACATCTGGAAGTTCACGGTTCACATACTGCTGAAGCCTGGCTTGGAGAATTTTGAGCATTACTTTACTAGCGTGTGAGATGAGTGTAGTTGTGTGGTAGTTTGAGCATTCTTTGGCATTGCCTTTCTTTGGGATTAGAATGAAAACTGACCTTTTCCAGTCCTCTGGCCACTGCTGAGTTTTCCAAATTTGCTGGCATATTGAGTGCAGCACTTTCATAGCATCATCTTTTAGGATTTGGAATAGCCAACTGGAATTCCATCACCTCCACTAGCTTTGTTCATAGTGATGCTTTGTAAGGTCCACTTGACTTCACATTCCAGGATGTGTAGCTCTACGTGAGTGATTATCTTGCCTGAGGACAGTCTCTGGATTAAACCTTCTGGCTAATTCTGTTATCTTAAAATGTAAATTATGGGAGTAGGTCTGGTGAGGTCTTTACAATCTCCAGACATTCTTTGGATTCATTGGAGAGTATATAACTCCATTGTTAACACTAGCAAGGGGGTACTCTTTCTACCCCCTTCTGATGCCTATGTCAGAAGCTTTATCTCCTTTATACTTTAATAAAACTTTATTACACAAAGGTGTGAGCAATCAAGCCTCTTCTCTGGCTGAGGTGAATTCTTCCCCTCCAGAGGCCAAGAATACCAGCATCTTTGCAAGGTTAAGCAACAACCTTTCATCTTGGGGCCTCATCCGGGATTCTTCAGGACAAGGTAAGGATGCTTTAAGCTCTAGTTCTTTGTTCTCCTACTGAACACATTTTCTGCTGTACTTTACTAACTCTCTGGTGTGCTTACGTGGATGAATGAAATGCCCTGCGTGGAGCAAGTGAGGAGCCCTGCTCTGTGGTCCACAGTGACCTCATACAGCTTATGGCAGAAAACTGTCGGGGGTTTATACCAACCTGCCAATGCCAAGAGGCACTGAATGTCTTCTTCAGTGACCAACCAGAAATGGGCAAAGCGTGTGGACCAAACTCTCCTTTCTCAGTCAAACTTTTTGGTCTCTTTGACCATTTCATAACTCCTTGGAAATTAGAAGTACTAACCTAATCTGTCTCATCATAGACTTTCAAGGGACTTGTGATCTATGCTGTTACTGTGTACTGTTACTTGGATCCCAAACTTGGATTGGCAGTCAGGAAGTGGCTAGCCTCGCTAGGAATTTAAAGTTCAGAAGTTAAATGAAGCTCTAGCTACAAGAGCATCTCTGAGTTTAAAGGTTACTCAGATTGGAACTACAACGGATTTTTTTTTTCCCCTTTGGTAATGCTGGCTCTTAGTGGACCAGAGGGACTCTTATACTGGTGTGGTGACGCTTAGGAGGCTCTTATACTGGTGTGGTGATGCTTGAAGAAACATCTCAGTTTTATGTTCGTTATCAGTCTTATTGTGGTCAGAAATATACTCAGGGTCATGCACAGGCACTTGTGACGAATGCTTCCCCCAGCGGTTTAGCCTGTGAGGCATTCCGGAAGGTTACTCTGACTGCACCCCAGGTGGCATCAGAGGTAATGGTGAAGAGCTGGACGTCAGTTAGGGATGCCATCAGGTCTACCCCTGGTGCATCCCCACCCCATTTGGTGGTAGAACCTGGAGGGATGAGTATGGCGCCTGCGTCAGTAAGGGACAGATTAAGTCCAAACAGGAAAGAAAAGCTTTGGTCTAAAATCTGTCTACACCCGCATCTAGAGCAAGGAGGGACGCCTCCGGTAGAAAGATGGTGCTGGTCGCCTTTATTTCTCTCTTACAGATGCGAGCTAACAATTCCGGCCTCACTCCTTTGAACTGGATCCTGAAAAACTGGATAGATTTGATCCCCAGGGCTTAAAGAAGACACACCTGGTCTTCCTCTGTGATATTGCATGGCCATCGTACCCACTGGAGGATGGAGAACGGTGGCCAGTGGAGGGTCTCTTAAGTATAATACTGTTTTACAATTAGACCAGTTCTGTAGAAAACAAGGGAAATGGGTAGAAGTAGCATAGATGTTGCCCTTTTTCTCTCTGTGAAATATGCCAGACTTATGTCCTAAGGGTATAGATTTGGGTGTGACTCCTTCAGCACCCTCTAGTCCTCTTACTTTGCAAGATGAGATGGAGGACAAGAGACAAAGAAATAAAGAAAAGTAGGTTTCTCCAATCTATCCCCGCGATCATATGCGCTGAGCAGCCAGAGAGACTGAGGAACAGCCACACAAGCTTTTGCCTCTTCATGAAGCACCCACCTGGAGAAATAATCAGTCTATGAGAGTTAATAAGCTCTTTTCTTATTAAGAAATACAAAGAATCAAGGAGGATCTGGGAGACTATTTAGAGGACCCAGAATAATATATTAGAGCTTTTAAAGGTGTTACTCTGCTTTAGGACCTTACTTGAAAGGATGTGATATATATCTTGGAACAAAAGCTGACTCCTGACTCAAAAAGTCGAGTTTTGGGAAAAGCGGTTGCTTATGGAGATGAATGGCTTGGTAATGAATCAGTAGGGAAGAGGGAGGACAAGATAATCACCCTCTCCACTGGGAATCAGGCGGCCCCAACTACAGAGCCAGATTGAGACTACAACACAGCTAAAGGAAGATAGGATCAGAGTCGTTTTGTCTGATATATTCCTTTTTTTTTTTTTGTCTGATATATTCCTGAAGGACTCAGGCAGATGCGTGCTAAGCCTTTAAACTATGGCAAATTGGCAAACATAGAACAGGAGGAGAAGGAAGCTCCTGGTAAATTCCTAGATAGACTGAGAGAAACCCTTCGCAGATTCACTGAGATTGATCCCGAAAGTGAAGAGGGAAAAGTGATCTTAAAAGATAGATTTCTCACTCAGTTGGCTCCAGATATCCACTGTAAGCTACTAAAATGGGCATACGGACCAAATCAGTCTTTAGATAATCTGTTACAACTGGCTCAGACAGTCTATTATGGTAGGGAATATGAGGGAAAGAAAGAATGGCAGAAAAAGACAAAGGAACAGGTAGAAGCCCTCGCAATGGCTATGAGAACCATTCTTAAAGGGTTCTTAAACAGCCTGAGAAAAATGCCCAGAGGGACCCAGGTGAAAAGGGATGGGCTTGCTATTACTGTGGAAAGGAGGGGCATCTCAAGCAGAATTGCCCTCAGGCATCTAAGCCGCCCCCGACTCCATGTCCAGTCTTCAAAAGACCACACTGGCAGAGAGACGGCCCCCAGAGGCGTAGGTTTCAGGGGTCGGGCTCTCAAGACAAACAGGACTGAAGGTGCCCAGGGGTCCCCACACAAGCTCCCATCCTAATTACACCTGAGGAATCCCAGGTATTAATAACTGTGGGGGGCCAATCAGTCAATTTTCTTTTAGACACTGGGCAACTCACTCCATGCTTACTGAAGGACCTGGCCCACTTTCTTCCCAATACACTTCTGTATTGGGACTGACTGGATGAGCCAAAAGATGGGCCTGATAATCTATGTGAGCCTACTTCTGCTGACTCCAAAAATCCTGAGTCTGGCATTTGATCCCTAAGACAATGCCTTCCTGTCCTGGGCTCATTCCTATGCTGAATTCCACAATCAGTCTAACTGCTGGGTCTGTGGAGCACTCCCCTCTTCATCAGTGGAAGGCTTCCTGTGGTGGACATCTCCACTTCGAGGAAAAGACTTTCTCCAAGTCTGTGAATACCTTCAACAACAATCGCCATGTGATGCCTCTTCTTAAACTGATGACATCTAACAACCTTAAGATGGACTGATGTAACAATGGACATAATGTGACTTTTCATTTTTATTTTAACTTGGTTTAATGATTATTTTGCATTATGTCTGGAACTGTATAGTAGAGTTTTCTAATCATCTAAAAGCTTTTAAGTTACAAATGGTTGTCCAAGCTCCTATGAGTGCCACAGCCTCCTCCAACTATTACTTGGGGCCCCTGGATCAGAGACCCTCAATACGAGGGTTAGGAGAGTATGTTGCCTCAACAATTTAGGGACCATGCCCCTAAACAGCAGGAAGTAGTTATGGAATGAAAATGACACTCCTTTCTCTTGGCAACATAATTCTAAAAGAAAAGGGGGGAATGAGAGAGTCATTTCCTAGGTAGGTTGATAAGAAGTCTAGGGTCCCCAAGGAGAGAAGGGTCTGGAATTCTCAAGGAGGAAGAAAGGACAAACTTCTTTTTCCTCTATATTCCTTAAGATTATGTAACAATAATGTATCCTTCCTGAGGACAATCTCTGGATTAAACCTTCTGGCTAATCCTGATATCTTATAATGTATATTATGGGAGTAGGTCTGGTCTTTACAAGGATCATATAACAATGTATCCTGCCTGAGGACAGTCTCTGGATTAAACCTTCTGGCTAATTCTGTTATCTTAAAATGTAAATTATGGGAGTAGGTCTGGTGAGCTCTTTACAAACTCCAGACATTCTTTGGATTCATTGGAGAGTATATAACTTCATTGCTAACACTAGCAAGGGGGTACTCTTTCTACTCCCTTCTGATGCCTGTGTTAGAAGCTTTCTCTATCTCCTTTATACTTTAATAAAACATGTATACCTGTGGTGGATTCATTTTGATATTTGGCAAAACTAATACAATTATGTAAAGTTTAAAAATAAAATAAAATTGGAAGAATAAAAAAAAAAAAAGTCAAGAGCCACAGGGGGAAAAAAAAATAAAAAAGAAAAAAAAAAAAAGAAAAAAAAAATAATAAAACTTTATTACACAGAGTTCTGAGCGATCAAGACTTGTCTCTGCACCCGGATTGAATTCGTCTCCTCTGGAGGCTAAGAATTCGGGCATCTTTGCGTGGTTCAGCAACAACTTTTCAATATTGTGTGTGTGTTTGCCAACATCCATTGGATCAAAAAAAGCAAGAGAGTTCCAGGAAAAAAAAAAAAAAAACACATCTATTTCTGCTTAATTGACTATGTCAAAGCCTTTGACTATGTGGGTCACAACAAACTGTGGAAAATTCTTCAAGAGATGGGAATACCAGACCACCTGACCTGCCTCTTGAGAAATCTGTATGCAGGTCAAGAATCACCCTGCTTATTTAACTTATATGCAGAGTACATCATGAGAAATGCCGGACTGGATGAAGCACAACCTGGAATCAAGATTGCCAGGAGAAATATCAATAACCTCAGATATGCAGATGACACCACCCTTATGGCAGAAAGTGAAGAAGAACTAGAGAGCCTCTTAATGAAAGTGAAAGAGGAGAGTGAAAAAGTTGGCTTAAAACTCAACATTCATAAAACTAAGATCATATCATCTGGTCTCATCACTTTGTGACAAAGAGATGGGGAAACAGTGACAGATTTATTTTATGGGGCTCCAAAATCACTGCAGATGGTGACTACAGCCATAAAATTAAAAGATGCTTGAGGGTGGTCCTAAGATGGTGGAAGAATAAGATGGGGAGACCACTTTCTCCCCCACAAATTCCTAAAAAGATCATCTGAATGCTGAGCAACTTCCACAAAACAACTTCTGAACACTGGCGGAGGACACCAGGCACCCAGAAAGGCAGCCCATTCTCTTCAAAAGGAGGTAGGACAAAATATAAAATACAAAAAGAGAGACAAAAGAGGGACAGAGACCTATCCCATGGAAGGAGTTGTGAAGAAGAAATTTCCAAACACCATGAAACTCTCACCTGAGGGTCTGTGGGGAGTTTTGGAATCTTAGAGGACAACATAACCGGGAAGAAAACACACACACACACACACACACACACACACAGAATACACACCTAACTGCAACTCCCAGTGGAGAATTAGCCCAGACACTTGCGTCTGCCACCAGGGAGCAGGGGTTGAACAGGGAGGCGCTGGTTGCATGCTTAGGCTAAGGACCAGGCCTAAATGCCCTGAGGACAATCTGAGGGAGCTAATGTGAGATAGCAACCCAAACTGTAGGATAGCCAGAAAGAGGAAAAAAATAAAAGCGAGACAGAGAACTTTCCCGTGAAAAGCTCTAACCTAAGGCACAGCCTGGCTTGCTCACAGAACAAAGGGATGAGCGAATACCAGAGGAGAGCTAGCTGGCTGCAGGCTGGTCCATCCCCCCACTGGAGGCAGAGAGGCAGGTGGGTGACAGCCAGAGCTGGAAAGCAAGGGGAAATCTCAGCCACAGAGATGGCATCCTCCACCAAACTATGAGTAGGCTCCCAGTTGCTAACCACATCTCCATGGGATCCTAGACATTTGACATCTGCCAGGAGGGTCACAGCCAGAGATCAGCTCCCCAGAGGAGACACACGGCACATCTGAGTTGGCGCTCTTGCTGTAAACCCAGGAAACAGAATGACTGGGACCGGGAAGGTGATTAAGACACAGTCCACCTGGGACACTGCGCTTGCCAATCACCTGGTTGCCTGAGCTGCTTGGACCTGGGAAGGGCACAAAATGAATGCCCAACTGAGTCTGTGCCTTTGCAGAGTACCTGAGAACCTGAACCTGAGAAGCTTAGATCTGGGAAGTGCACAAAACCCAGGGCCTGCTTTGGACAGATTCCCTGCAGAGCAACCTGGAGCCTGAGCAGTGTAGAATGGGGAAACATAATGTGCCATGAGCTGGGGCAAATCCAGTGTGGTCCATATACTATGAGCACTTTCCACACATGCCAGTGATATTTGTTTGCAGTGTTCCTCCCTATCACCGCATAACTGAACAAGTGAACCTAAATAAGTGACCACCTTCACCCCGTTGTGTCAGGGTGGAAATTAGACCCTGAAAAGACTTTTAAACAGAGGAAGCCAAAATAAACAAAGAAGAGGGGCCCGCTCTGGAAGTGACAGGTGCAACAGATGAAAACCCCGTAGTTAGGATTGAACTATGGACTGAGGTTCGTGACATTGTACAAGAGACAGGGATCAAGACCATCCCCATGGGAAAAAAATGCAAAAAAGCAAAATGGCTGTCTGGGGAGGTCCTAAAAATAGCTTTGAAAAGAAGAGAAGTGAAAAGCAAAGGAGAAAAGGAAAGATATAAGCATATGAATACAGAGTTCCAAAGAATAGCAAGAAGACTTAAGAAAGCCTTCCTCAGCAATCAATGCAAACAAATACAGGAAAACAACAGAATGGGAAAGATTAGAGATCTCTTCAAGAAAATTAGAGATACCAAGGGAACATTTCATGCAAAGATGGGCTCGATAAAGGACAGAAATGGTATGAACCTAACAGAAGCAAAAGATATTTAGAAGAGGTGGCAAGAATACACAGAACTGTACAAAAAAGATCTTCACGATCAAGATAATCACGATGATGTGATCACTGACCGAGAGCCAGACATCCTGGAATGTGAAGTCAAGTGAGCCTTAGAAAGCATCACTACGAACAAAGCTAGTGGAGGTGATGGAATTCCAGTTGAGCTATTCCAAATCCTGAAAGATGATGCTGTGAAAAGTGCTGCACTCAATATGCCAGCAAGTTTGGGAAACTCAGCAATGGCCACAGGACTGGAAAAGGTCAGTTTTAATTCCAATCCCAAAGAAAGGCAATGCCAAAGAATGCTCAGACTACTGCATAATTGCACTCATCTCACATGCTAGTCGGAGAATGCAATGGCACCCCACTCCAGTACTCTTGCCTGGAAAATCCCATGGGTGGAGGAGCCTGGTAGGCTGCAGTCCACGGGGTCGCTAAGAGTCAGACACGACTGAGCGACTTCACTTTCCCTTTTCACTTTCATGCATTGGAGAAGGAAATGGCAACTCACTCCAGTGTTCTTGCCTGGAGAATCCCAGGGACGGGGGAGCCTGGTGGGCTGCCGTCTGTGGGGTCGCACAGAGTCGGACACGAGTGAAGCAACTTAGCAGCAGCAGCAGCACACACTAGGAAAGTAATGCTCAAAATTCTCCAAGCCAGGCTTCAGCAATATGTGAACCGTGAAATTCCAGATGTTTAAGCTGATTTGAGAAAAGTCAGAGGAATCAGAGATCAAATTGCCAACATCTGCTGGATCATTGAAAAAGCAAGAGAGTTCCAGAAAAACATCTATTTCTGCCTTATTGAATATGCCAAAGCCTTTGACTGTGTGGATCACAATAAACTGTGGGAAATTCTGAAAGAGATGGGAATACCAGACCACCTGACCTGCTTCTTGAGAAATCTGTATGCAGGTCAGGACGCAAGAGTTAGAACTAGACATGGAACAACAGACTGGTTCCAAATAGGAAAAGGAGTATGTCAAGGCTGTTTATTGTCATCCTACTTATTTAACTTCTATGCAGAGTACATCATGAGAAACACTGGGCTGGAAGAAGCACAAGCTGGGATCAAGATTACTGGGAGAAATATCAATGACCTCAGATATGCAGATGACACCACCCTTATGGCAGAAAGTAAAGAGGAACTAAAAAGCCTCTTGATGAAGGTGAAAGAGAAGAGTGAAAAAGTTGGCTTAAAACTCAACATTCAGAAAACAAAGATCATGGCATCTGGTCCCATCACTTCATGGGAAATAGATGGGGAAACAGTGGAAACAGTGTCAGACTTTATTTTTCGGGGGCTCAAAATCATTGCAGATGGTGACTGCAGCCATGAAATTAAAAGACGCTTACTCCTTGGAAGAAAAGTTATGACCAACCTAGACAGCATATTGAAAAACACAGACATTACTTTGCCAACAAAGGTTCGTCTAGTCAAGGCTATGGTTTTTCCAGTGGTCATGTATGGATGTGAGAGTTGGACTATAAAGAAAGCTGAGTGCTGAAGAATTGATGCTTTTGAACTGTGGTGTTGGAGAAGACTCTTGAGAGTTCCTTGGACTGCAAGGAGATCCAAGCAGTCCATCCTAAAGGAAATCAATCCTGAATATTCACTGGAAGGACTGATGCTAAAGCTGAAACTCCAAAACTTGGCCACCTGATGTGAAGAACTGACTCATTCAAAAAGACCCTGATGCTGGGAAAGATTGAGAGCAGGAGGAGAAGGTGATGACAGAGGATGAGATGGCTGGATTGCATCACTGATGCAATGGACATGAGTTTGAGTAAATTCTGGGAGTTGGTGATGGACAGGGAAGCCTGGTGTGCTCCAGTCCACAGGGTTGCAAAGAGTCAGACTCCACTGAGCAATGAACTGAACTGTGTGTGTTTAGTTGCTCAGTCGTGTCTGACTCTTTTTGACCCCATTTACTGTAGCCCACCAAGTTCCTTTGTCCATGGGATTTTCCAGGCAAGAATACTGGAGTGGAATGCCATTTCCTTCTCCAGAACAATAGTGTATTATGCTTTAAAGGAGTAAATGTCAGATTAAGTTTTTTTACATTAAAATAAAAAAAAAAAGTAGTTTTAAAAAAGAAATTAGGATTCATGGTAGAACCAAATCATCATGACCTATTTTTCCAGATCTATTTCTTTCATTCTTTTAAATGTTTAACCTACATTTTAATTTAGAAATACATATAGAAATGCTTCTTAAAGAAGAATAATATAATTGTCAATTTCTGAAAAATTACTCTTATTTGTATTTCAAATTTACCTTAACTTTCTTGACAGCTGTGACTCAAAAAAACACAACTCTCAATTATGCATTGAAACTTATCAGATAGGAAGTAAATCTGAGGGTAAAAAGTAAAAAAAAAAAAAAAAAAAAAATTAAACTTACCTTGAATTTATAATCCAATATAAGTCTTCATGTGGATCTTATATAGAAGACTCTAATTTCTATAAAAAATACTCTTAGTAATGTAATAAATGTAGAAAAGACCCTGTGAATTCTATTTTAATATTTGTTATACAAAATTTATGTGTGGTGACTATATATTCTAATACCTGGATATTTCCAATTCTTATTCCTCTAGACACAGATGACACTACACTTCTTTGCTCACTGTGGTTGTTCAGCCATGTGAACAATTTAGTTAATGGTTCTTAAGTGTAAATGCCATGTGTTACTTAATTGTCCATGTGGATTCTCCATAGACTCTCTTCCTTCTGCCATGGTACAATGATGATGCTCAAGATGGTATCCATTCTGTAGTTTGTGTACCAGAATTAGAATAATTCAGAGCAGGACATCTGAGGCTCAAAATGAACATAAAGCATGAACAAGAAATAAAACCTATCTAGTTTAAAGTTGCCGAAATTAGGGAGTTACTACTCAGCATAACCTTGCTTCACATAGTAAGTTTCAAAATGGAATTCATTCAAAATGGTTTTACTGCTAAGTCACTTCAGTCGTGTCCGACTGACTCTGTGCGAACCCGTAGACGGCAGCCCACCAGGCTCTGCTGTGTGGGATTCTCCAGGCAAGAACACTGGAGTGGGTTGCCATTTCCTTCTCCAATGCAGGAAAGTGAAAAGTGAAAGTGGTTTTATGTTGTACTAAATTGTTTAGACCAAGTTATATTTTGTATGGTACCTTTTAATCCAAATATATTTTTGAGTAACCCAAATGACAAACATGAATTTTCCTCCAAGTAACACCTCATCTTTGGCAGGAGCTAGACAGTAGACAGTTCTAATTTGCTCTTATTACTCCTTGCTGTCTTACTACTAGAAGCATAGGGTTACTATAAAATAAGGAACAATTCAAATGTTCTAAAACTCAGAATGAGTCTGTAGTTGCATTATGAAAATTAAAGTTTAACGAATCTCCTAAAAGAATGTACAACTTCTCTTGCACACAGAAATTACTGCAAGAAAAAGTAGAAATTTTCTCAAAAAGCAACTTTCTTAAGTAATTGAATTATCAACTGACTTGTATATTAATATTTTTCGATTTTAAATATTCACTACCCAGTTTTTAGAGGGCACATTTAGATCTATAAATTTTTAATGAAAATTGTTATGAAGTTTTCATTTTCAGCACCCTAAAGTCAGGAACATTGCCTTCACAAAAAAAAGCACATCTATGTGCTTTTTAAATTCCTTTTTATATTTCCTTCTTTTTTCATGCTGTCCTCTGGATTTGCAAAGTCCAACTTGCTGTGACATTCCTGGTGGGTCAGTTCCCTCAGAAGTTCTTTTGATACTTCACTCCTCAAAAAAATTTTTTTCTTTTCTTATAGTATAAGTTATCGATATGAACTTACGTTGAAAACTCAGACTCACTGTAATTATGAATAAACAGCTGAAAGTTAGTGGACTTGTCATTCATGATTGTATGTCTCCTAGAGTATGGGAACAATACTTAGTACAATAATTCATAGGAAGTGCATGGCATAGAAAGCATTTTTGAAATGTGATGTTTTCATTGCTTCAGATCACACTACTTAAATCAAATTTCACTCCATCTTTAGTTAAATTGGACACTACCTTCAAAAAAACAGTATACAGGAAATTGGCTTAATGTCTTTACCATCAGAGCATTTATTTTTTATATCAATGTATGTTATTGTTATTAGGAGTATTAGTAATAGTGTTACCTTAATATAAGGTCAGAATCCCCTTAAACCTTAAGTACTTTGATTTATGAAGGTGACATAAAGAAAAATCTTAAAATTACAAAAGTCACCTTTTACAAATATAAAACTTATTGAAACTAACAATAATTTCTAAAAGATCAGTTACTAGACATAACATGTGGTTTTAAGCTAAACACATATAGATGCATGCACTATATACAGACACAATCTTTAAACAATTGATTTTGTCGTGTATATAGCTAACACAACATTATCATTAAATTGGAAATATTAATTAGATCATCCAGTTTGTGAGTCTAAGCTTCCTTATGTAGTAAAAATTGTACACATCACATTTGAATCAAAAGTTTTGCTAATACACATGCTACTCATTTATATTTGTACTACTCCAAATCCTGTATTTGTGCTCAGATTAAAAGTAGAAAAGCTAAGGAAATAAATAGACAGGAGACAAAAGAATTAGAAATAGGGATTGTAAAGACACAAAATTCAAAAAGAAGAATTATTGATGTTTGAGTAGGTAGGGGATTGAGAGAATAAAATGTGAAATTGTAATAGAGAAATGAGAATCAGAAATTACTGGAAAATTGGACATGTTGGAATGAGGAAAATTCAGATAGGAGGGGAATAGGAACCCTTACTTGTGGAGTTTACCCCAGACTATTCTGCTCGCCATTTTTCCTCAAACACTCTTCATAAATCTATACCACTTTGATATTTAAAGGGTAATTGTCATTAGTTACAGTCTCTAATTCAACATACTGATTGCTTTGGGCCACAGAAAATGAAGATCATGGCATCCGGTCCCACCACTTCATGGGAAATAGATGGGGAAACAGTGGAAACAGTGTAAGACTTTATTTTGGGGGGCTCCAAAATCACTACAGATGGTGACTGCAGCCATGAAATTAAAAGATGCTTACTCCTCGGAAGGAAAGTTATGACCAACCTAGATAGCATATTCAAAAGCAGAGACATTACTTTGCCAACAAAGGTTCATCTAGTCAATGCTATGGTTTTTCCTGTGGTCATGTATGGATGTGAGAGTTGGACTGTGAAGAAGGCTAAGCACCGAAGAAATGATGCTTTTGAACTGTGGTGTTGGAGAAAACTCTTGCGAGTCCCTTGGACTGCAAGGAGATCCAACCAGCCCATTCTGAAGATCAGCCCTGGGATTTCTTTGGAAGGAATGATGCTAAAGCTGAAACTCCAGTACTTTGGCCACCTCATGCGAAGAGCTGACTCATTGGAAGACTCTGATGCTGGGAGGGATTGGGGGCAGGAGAAGAAGGGGACGACAGAGGATGAGATGGCTGGATGGCATCACTGACTCGATGGATGTGAGTCTGAGTGAACTCCAGGAGTTGGTGATGGACAGGGAGGCCTGGCATGCTGCGATTCATGGGGTCGCGAAGAGTCGGACACGACTGAGCGACTGATCTGATCTGATCTGACCAAGCCAATTAAAGGTAGACCAAAGAGAACCCAAGTATTTTAACACCACCGTTTCAAATAAGAGGCCTTCCCATGTGGCTCAGTGGTAAAGAATCTGCCTACAATGCAGGAGACCCAGGTTTGATCCCTGGGTTGGAAAGATCTTCTGGAGAAGGAAAGGGCAACCCACTCCAGTTATTCTTGCCTGGAGAATTCCACGGACAGAGGATACCGGTGGGCCATAGTCAATGGGATTGCAAAGTCGGACATGACTGAAGCAACCAAGCATGCATGCATGCCTCAAGTAAACGTGAACAAAATTAAAAATGTAATGTAAATGATAGAATTTGTTTAGTGATTAAACATCTATTCAAGGCATTTTAAATCAGAAATTTCAAATTGCCAATCACTGCTATTTCTAATGCGAACTACCATTTTAGCATAAAAATTGCATACCTAATATACCTAAATTTGAATTAATCAATCAGCTCAACTGTTCTTTTATAACCCACTCAGCTTTCTATAAAATTTATTATCACCTTACACATTCTATTGCTGCAAATGTATTTTGAGTTAGCATTTCCAGTTTAATACTGTTTTCTTCAAATTTATGGGTGAATTAGGTTTTCTAGAGTACATAGCTAATTAGATTCAGTAACCTAATTTTTAGAAATATAAAATATTATTTTATATTAAGTATGTGATTTAGTATAAATAGTGCATACTTTCACTCTAAAATTAGTAATGTCTCTTAAATTTTGGTTGAAATGCAGGAATTCCTAATCCACTCACTGTTTTCAGACATAAATTATTATACAAAGTTTTCAACTAATCAGAGCTAACCCACTTTAATCACTAATGTTTATTTTTACCTTATGTGTTTTCATGGAGTTTTTTTTGTTTTTTTTTTTTTAGAATCCTTTCCACATGACACTATCTCCGTAGGAAACAAATAGTAAATGTATCTTATATGTTTCCAGAGAAACACAGCTCATAATTATTTACATGATAGATCTTCAGAGATTTAAAAAAAAAAATTCTAGTTTGGTTTGGCTCTTTCATTTTGTAACAGAATAAACTGAGGTTCAGAAAGAGAACCGTTGCAACTGACTGCATGCCTAGGGCTTTAACCCAGGCTGCAAGAAGATCAAACCAGTCGTTCCTAAAGGAAATCAACCCTGAATATTCATTGGAAAGACAGTTACTGAAGCTGAAGTGCCAATACTTTGGCCACCTGATGCAAAGAACCAACTCATTGGAAAAGATCCTGATGCTAGGAATGATTGACAGCCAAAAGAGAAGAGGGCAGCAGAGGATGAGATGGCTAGATAGCATCACTAACTCAATGGAAATGAATTTGAGCAAACTCTGGGACATAGTGGAGGACAGAGGAGCTTCCAGTGCTACAGTCCATGGGGTCACAAAGAGTCAGACTCGACTCAGCAACTGAAAAACATCAAGGCTTCTTCTACCCACTTCATTTGCTAGATTCCTTTCTTCACTCTGAAGTTATGGAGGTGAATGGAAACTTATGTCAATCAGTCCACACTGTAGTACTGAATTCTTTAGTACATTTCAGCCTTCATCTTTGTATTTTACCTTGGCATCACTTCCTATGTTTGATTGCATTTAAAACTTTGTAGCCTAGAAGCCTCTGGATGCTAGATGGGAAACAGTGGAAACAGTGTCAAACTTTATTTTTGGGGGCTCCAAAATCACTGCACATGGTGACTGCAGCCATGAAATTAAAAGACGCTTACTCCTTGGAAGGAAAGTTATGACCAACCTAGACAGCCTATTCAAAAGCAGAGACATTACTTTGCCAACAAAGGTCCGTCTAGTCAAGGCTATGTTTTTTCCTGTGGTCATGTATGGATGTGAGAGTTGGACTGTGAAGAAGGCTAAGCACCGAAGAATTGATGCTTTTGAACTGTGGTGTTGGAGAAGATTCTTGTGAGTCCCTTGGACTGCAAGGAGATCCAACCAGTCCATTCTGAAGGAGATCAGCCCTGGGATTTCTTTGGAAGGAATGATGCTAAAGCTGAAACTCCAGTACTTTGGCCACCTCATGCAAACAGTTGACTCATTGGAAAAGACTCTGATGCTGAGAGGGATTGGGGGCAGGAGGAGAAGGGGACGACAGAGGATGAGATGGCTGGATGGCATCACTGACTCAATGGATGTGAGTCTGAGTGAACTCCTGGAGTTTGTGATGGACAGGGAGGCCTGGTGTGCTGCGATTCATGGGGTCGCAGAGAGTCAGACACGACTGAGCGACTGATCTGATCTGATCTGATCATGACAAACTAGATAAGCAAGCATTTTATAATTCAGTATAAGCTAAATATAAGAAAATATGACTTGATCAGTTCTAATGAGGTAGATGAGCCTTGAGCCTATTATACAGAGTGAAGTCAGAAACAAGAAAAATAAATAGTGCATATTAATGCATATATATAGGATCTAAAAAGATGGTACTGATGAACCTATTTGCAGGGCAGCAATAGAGATGCAGACATAGAGGACAGACGTATGGACATTGGCTGGGGGAGGAAGAAGAGGGTGAGGTGAATTGAGAGAGTAGCATGGAAACATATACACTACCATAAGTAAAACAGATAGGCAATGTGAATTTGCTGTATGAGTCAGGGAACTCAAACCAGGTCTCTATAATAACCTAGAGCAGTAGGAAGGACTATAAGGTGGGAAGGACGTTCAAGAGGGAGGAGACATAGGTATACCTATGGCTGATTCATGCTGATGTATGATAGAAACCAACATAACATTTAAAACAATTATCCTTCAATTAAAAATAAATAAATTAAAAAAAAAAAAAGAAAATCAGACTTGAGTGAGTGACTAAGAATATCCTATATGATAAAATGTATGTTTTCCTTTCTGCTTACTTTGGGGATATATATTAGCAGACTAAAACTGTATATTATGTTTAATTTTTCATTTCTGACATGGTCATTTTGGTGACTTGTGGTTAAATTTTGTGATGATGTTTTAAGTCAAATATTAGAATAGATTTTCTGTAAACCCTAATGCCTTTTCTAAATTCAAATTTATTCTGAAAATTATTAGTGATGGGAAAGATACATATATATATGTAAATTTATTCAAAATGTGTAAACCTAGATGTTGTATTAAAGTAAAAGAAAAAAACAGAGTTTGAATACATACACACAAGTGTACACACACATGGGTATAATGTTTGTGTGTATAAAATATTCAAGGGGCAGACCTTAAGGACATACCATGCCCATTGAATGTCTTAAGTTTTAAAGATAGTCTTTAAAAGAAAACTGAAACAATGCATTTATTTTTATGTTTCTTTCTGTTCTGAATGGTTTCAGACTAGTTTTCTTTGTGTTCCAGAATGTTTACAGTCCGGCTGAATTGAGTCGTACAAAAGGCTAGGGGTATATTTCAGTTTATCAACAGATTAATGAGCCCTGGTGTCTATTTTTTTGATCTTTGTATAATCTATACCATTGAAACCTGTACCATTTCCCAGACATTGGAACTAATTAGTTCCTAAAGGTTCAGGATAGAAGGAAAACATCTTTACCTTCTGTGAATCACAGAAGGTCTACACCTGCAAGAGTCTCACTTTACCTTGTTTTCCTCCAGGCTTGCTTTCCAGAGGACCCTGAGAGGAACGACCGGCGAGGTTACGTCTTGGGGAAGCAAATGTCATTGGGTTGCTTTGCTTCAGGGTTATTTGAAAGTTGAATACCTTCCTGAGGAATTGTTTCTACAGTGATTGCCAATTTTCTGCTTGAAAGGTTTATGATCAAATCATCTCTGGTAGAAAATTTTAGTTGGAATTCTTTCTACTGCTGATGTTTGAGGACACATGCTAGCGAATGTTCAAATTTCTTTTTCTATTGTAGTTAACATTTACAATTTTTAGCACCACTAAAATGATTTATCCAAGGCATATGGCTTAGAAACTGATAGATTTAATTTCAAGGAGAAATAAATACAGATAAGATTATAAGATAGAAGGTGGGAAGACTGTGGGTAAAACACTTGAAAAAATAACAGAAACAATAATCTTCAAAATAACTTTTAAGATGTAAAGATTTTGTTAAAGAATCAGTGATGTCTCCTGGAACTTAACAAACACACAAGCAAAGATCTAATGTAAGTTGATATAAAAATCAAATTTAAACACTTCAATAAAAAAAGTAGCTTAGATAAAAATAACCTTATTTTCTTTTGTTTATTCTTTTCAAATATTATCTAAATGAATGTTAACTTTCTTAAGCTATTATCATTGTCTTTAGATATATGTAACATTAATAGCAGTATTCATTATTGGCCTCCAGTTTTCTTAGGAAGTAAATTTTCACTGAAACACTGAGTAACATTCCTCATGATGACAACGTAATAATAATACTACATCCTGCATGGAATTAACAGATCTAATATGACATGTATTGCTCAAGAATAACTCTACAAATTAAAAGTGCTTCCTGTAGCAAAATACTGTATAATTAAAAATACAAAGAAAAATTTACATCTTTTTCAGAAACTACAATCACTAGTGCTCTCCTCCTTTTATCTGATCTCTATATTATTCTGCTGCTGCTAAGTCATTTCAGTCGTGTCCGACTCTGTGCGACCCCATAGATGGCAGCCCACCAGGCTCTCCCGTTCCTGGGATTCTCCAGGCAAGAACACTGGAGTGGCTTGCCATTTCCTTCTAGGATGTAGTAAATTAAATATAAAATACTAAATTTTTAAATATCAGCGTCATTTAAAATTTTGGCTCAATAAGGTCCATGTCAGAAATAAATGTTCCTACTTTGACCATCCAAAAGAGAAATATATGGGGATTACATATGAAAAATATAAATGTAAATCCATTCCAGAGAATTAATTTCAGCCTAATCTACCTAAAATCAAAAGTTGCCAAAGAAGCTGTGGTACATATACACAGTGTAATATTACTCAGCCATAAAAAGGAATGCATTTGAGTCAGTTCTAATGAGGTGGATGAACATAGAGCCTATTATACAAAGTAAGCCAGAAAGAGTATACAAATATGGTATACTAACACATATATGGAATCTAGAAAGATGGTACTAATGAATTTATATGCAGGGCAGCAACGGAGAAACAGACATAGAGAACTACTTATGAATGTGGGGAGAGGGAAGAAGAGGGGGAGATGTATGGAGACAGTAACATGGAAACTTTCATTACCATATGCAAAATAGATAGCCAATGGGAATTTGCTGTATGACTCAGGGAACTCAAACAGGGGCTCTGTATTAAGCTTTAGGGGTGAGATGGGGAGGGAGATGGAAGGGAGATTCAAGAGGGAGGGGACATATGTATACCTATGGCTGATTCGTGTTGATGTCTGACAGAAAATAGCAAAATTCTGTATAGCAATTATCCTTCAGTTAAAAAAAAAATGCCAAAAGGAATTGCTAAGTAGTGGAATCATTATTTAAATATTACGATTTATAGATCATTCCTAAAATTAAGAAACATTACATAGGTGATTACAATAATGATAGTGAATTTCATAGCAACCTGAAAAAATTTTTAAATACCTCTTAATTATTTATACTAAACATTGTAATTTCATATTTTGTATTTTTGTGTATACTAACAGTATACACAAAACAATAGTTTTGTTGACATTAGAGAAGCCTCAAATTTAATGTTAAAATTTTAGAAAGCCATGGATTCTCTAGATCTAGTCTCAATCTCTGACTCTTTCCATTTTAATTCTAACCTGGTATTTCATAAATGTGTCCACCACCTGCTAATGAAATATTGAGATTTGGGTTTGTGGCTTTTCTATTATAGCCAAAACATTCAGTAGAAACTTAAAGTGTTGTGATAATCACCTCTAACTTTCCCAAACCAATTAAATGAAGTTCACAAAACAAATATACTAGGCTATATATAGCTTTGAGATAGAATAAGGAATATAGATGTAGGAGCATAAACATTTTGAGAGAAAAAGAGGTCACTGAACGAGTGACCACAGCAAACAAAAAATAGAACACTCATTTGGAAAAGTTAAAAAAAAATGTTCCTCTTTGTTACCTTGTATCCACAAAATGCATGTTTTAAAGCAAAAACCCACATGGAATAAAAATATAGTGAATTTTAAATAATATGAATCATAGATGCTAATGTACAATGTACACACTGAAAAACCAGACTATGCTACCTGAGAAAGACATCTTGACGAGACACAAAGTCTGGTTTCGTTCATTCATTCAAAATCATTAATAAAGAAATTGTGGTCCATCAAGAATTGGTTTTCACAAACAATAAATTGTTCTTAACCTCAAGTAGTTTCAATATAATTGGGTATGGCAAAGAGTAGGAAGAAAGAGAGAGAATACAATACAGTGTAGTAATTGCTATGGTGGAGCTACTACAGATGATATTGGAACATATATAGAGTTGGCCAGAGCTGAACTTTGCAGGCAGGACAACTATAGAGGAAGTTTCTTGGAGGAGGTGATAATTCAGTTTTAGGAGATAATAGCAGTCATCCAAGGAGGGAAAAGATGTACATGCAACCACTGGAGAGGAGACTGGTATAATGAACATTTGGGGACTTGGACTTGTTCCCAAGGTTGTGCTATAACGAAGAAATTGGTGGTGAGACGAAGTGATGAGGAAACCAGTCACTAATTAGGCAACAGTCTGAGAAATGAGTCTCATTGCCTTCTATTCCCTTATGGCTCAGACAGTAAAGAACTGACCTGCAATGCTGGAAACCTGGGTTGGGAAGATCCCCTGGAGGAGGGCATGGAAACCCACTCCAGGATTCTCACCTGGAGAATCTCCATGGACAGAGGATCCTGAAAGACTACCATTCATGGGGTTACAAAGAGTCAGACACAACTGAGCGACTAAGAACAGTACAGCATTTTTTATTATAGGTAATGAGAAATAGCTAAAGGATTTTAGACAGGGTGTGACACATCATATCTTTTTCTTTTTTTTTTTTTTCCACTTGAAGAGAGTAAGGACTAGAAGTATGGGGTTGATTAAGAGATTGTTTTTATAGTTTCTGTGAGAATTGAGAATGATAGTCCCTAAAATTCTGGAAGAGGTAAAAAGAACTGGGCAAATTAAAGAAGTCTAAACAGATTGAATCAACAGGATTTGGTTAACTGATTACAGGAGTAAAAAGGAGAACTAAAAGATGGTTTCTAATTTTGTGATGTTGAAAGCTGAGTAAAAGGCTGGAACATTCAATGATAAGGGAATACAGAATTAAAACAGATTTAAAGTAGAGAAGGAGGCGATTAGTAGATAAAATATTTGGTTTTATATATACTGCACTTATGATACTTTGGATTATCTGGTTGGAGATATCTAGTTGGGAGACGGACACACGGTTTTGGAAAATTAGGTTGAAGATTACTGTCTTGAGATCCATCACCATGTTCAGGGGTATTAAAACTTTGGCATACTTTCGATGAGACGAAATGAGAAGAGGACTGAAAGTGGGACTCTATAGAACATGATGATGATTAGCATGTTCAGAGAAAGAGGGGAAGGAGATAGAGGATTACTGAAAAATGAGATAAAGAAAATCAAAGTATTATGTAAATCAAAGAAGTAAAAATTTCAAGGCAAGCATCCTCAACACACTACCAAATGAAATTAAAGTAAGATACTTTAGAAACTAAAATTTTCCATTGGATTTTGAAAAATGACCATGCAAGAATACTTCTAATGGTCTTACAAACTAGAGAATTACATTGCACTGAGTTACAGAGTAAATGGGAAGTAAGCAAACAGAGTCAATGCAGAGGCTAATTAATGAATTCCCTATACAAGATGTATGAGGTACAATTATGAAAACAATAGTCATGGTCTCTATCCCATAAAGTTTTCAATACACAAAATAAGCCTCAATTATATGTACTCTGATAAATCTTATGGCTGTAATTAAAACATTTCTCCTTTTTAAATAAAAATTACCTTAGATGAGAGAATTTTAGAAATTATATGTGTACCCACAAAATACATATATAATAGAGCTTTTAAATTTATAATTTAAAGTTATACCCTACAGGTAGGGAAGTAAAAACATCACTGGAAATTAATACCCTGTTAGTGAATATTATAGGACAAGGTGATAAAAACTCAGAGTCTTTATTTGAAGGTATATGACAGAAGGCTTGAGAAGTAGAGATCAGGTAGGGAGAAGAAAAATCTTTTATTGGTATTAACATTATTTTACAATACTAACAGTAAACAGTGCTCAAATTAGCTCTTTATTGCAAGTGGCATTGTCAACAGGTAAGATGCTTACTCCTTGGAAGGAAAGTTATGACCAACCTAGACAGCATATTGAAAAGCAGAGACATTACTTTGCCAACAAAGGTCCGTCTAGTCAAGGCTATGGTTTTTCCTGTGGTCATGTATGGATGTGAGAGTTGGACTGTGAAGAAGGCTGAGTACCGAGGCTGATGCTTTTGAACTGTGGTGTTGGAGAACACTCTTGAGAGTCCCTTGGACTGCAAAGAGATCCAACCAGTCCATTCTGAAGGAGATTAGCCCTGGGATTTCTTTGGAAGGAATGATGCTAAAGCTGAAACTCCAGTACTATGGCCACCTCATGTGAAGAGTTGACTCATTGGAAAAGACCCTGATGCTGGGAGGGATTGGGGGCAGGAGGAGAAGGGGACGACAGAGGATGAGATGGCTGGATGGCATCACTGACTCGATGGATGTGAGTCTGAGTGAACTCCGGGAGTTGGTGATGGACAGGGAGACCTGGTATGCTGGGATTCATGGGGTCACAAAGAGTCGGACACAACTGATCAACTGAGCTGAACTGAACTGAAACTCTTTAATGGTAAGGGCCATAATTCTAATTTTACATTAGTTATACTTGATCCAATTCCTAGCATATTAAGCACTTAGAAGCTCAATATATTCTCTGTTCATGTCATTAATTACATATGAAGTCAAGCATCAGAACAAAATCCAAATTATTAATCATCTTTCAGAAATAACCTGAATTAAGCATTTATAAATAATATTTTAGTAGTATAAGGATACTTTCCACTATTACCAATGACAAGTAAAAGATAGCTAATCCAAAAAAGGATCTCAGAATTGAATGTGACCTCAGAGATCATCTGATCCAGAAAAGCTGAAAACTAATTAATGCCAAGCTGGCTCATCTAAGTCAGCCTCTAGGCCTGCTGCACTTTAGCCTGGAGAATGGGGCTTGCTTTGATATGAATTCAATCCCATGATGACTAGTTAGCTTGGGTCTATTCTCATGGCCTTAGGAATATTCTTGTGAAAATTGACAAGAATTGAGAGCAAATTCTTTACTACTCTTAGAACATGTAATATGAGTCCTACCTAATGAGAATCTGTGATGTAAATTTCATTTTCACGCAGAATTTTTTTTTAAAAAGAAGGAAAAAATAAGAATTTCTGACTCCAAATCCAGATTTAAGGGATAACTATATATAGTTTCAAAGAGTCAGACGTGACTGAGCAACTGAGCATGAGCATTGAAAAATTACAGAGTCTAGTAGGAGAAAAAGACTTCCAGAATGAGTAAAGATATTATTTCACAGCCTAAGGATATATATAGTCCCTGATATCATTATACTAATATGATAAGCTAAAAGAATTCATCCATAAATGAGTGAATGGTTAACTCTGTACAATGCTTGTAGTGTTTGCATTTCTGGAAATGAAAGATAAATGAGATGTTACAGAGGGAAAAAAGCTTTCTTGAATCTATCACAGTTTTCACTAGGAAATCAAGGAAAAGAGAGAAAAATATAAGTAAGAAAAAAAATAGAAAGACAATCACATCAACCATCCATTTAAAAAAAGACATTAAAAATATACTTGGATATGACAATTCTTGGTAACTAAGCTTCTTCAGTTTCCTTGAGTTGTGATAATATTATAACAGAAAAAATCTGCTACTTAAATTTTGTCAAAGGCTTAGGGTATTTTATCTCATGGAAGTTTATTTTTCACTTATTAAAATTAGCATTGGGCTTTTCCTGATGGTTCAGTGGTAAAGAATCCACCTGCCAATGCAGGAGACAAGGGTTCAATCCCTGGTCCAGGAAGATCCCACATGCCACGGAGCAACTAAGCCCACGTGCCGCAACTGTTGACACCGCGCTCTAGGGCCTAAGAAGTGCAGGCGACCACTAAGCTCAGGTGTTGTAACTTCTGCAGCCCTCATGCCCTAGGGCCCATGCTCCACAATCAGAAAAGCCATCGCAGTGAGAAGCCTGCACACCACAACTTGAGAACAGACCCGCTCACTACAGCGAGAGAAAAGCCTGTGCTGCAACGAGGACCCAGCACAGGCAAAAGTAAATTTTAAAATAAATAAAACAATTTTTTAAAAGTTAATGTAATTCTGTGGACCTCTATAACACCAAAAATGTAAACAAAGAAAGCATATGCTGGAAAAATTCTGATCTTCATAAAATCTTGGCAGAGAGAATATAAAACAACTATGAAAGTATAAGGTTACAAACAAAGAAAATGTCAACATTTTTGTTCGTATTAAATATCTTCTGATAACCCCTGGATTAATCTTCCCATTATAATGGGAAGTTCTTTCCCCTAAGAACTCAATTACAGAAAGCAGTAGAAACACATTCCATTTATACCTCTATTGTGGAGATTCTGCTAATGGAAAAAATATATATAAATATGTGACCAAATTTTCTTTAAAAAATATCTGCAGCTGAAAATCTGACCTGCAGAAAAGTGGAGAAGCAAAAAGTACTGTGACCTTCTCTCTGAACGTAACATGACAACCTCAATACTATTAACAGGACCTCAACTTTTGAAACTGGAGAGAATATTAGAAAAAATTTATGCCACCTGGTTTGCTACCTATGTCTCTGATGGAAAGAGTTGTTAGGACAAAAAAATCAAACACTTTCTTCCAATTTATTTCCCAGGGTGTGTACTGTATGTGTATGCATTTGTTTCTACCCAAGTACAGACACAAAATGCACACAAAGGGTGGTCAGGCAAAGAACTCCTTATTATAAATGAAGGTTTTGGCTCCATTTTCTCAGCTAATCTCTCACCCTGCATTATTAGCTTTGACACTCAAAAAAAAAAAAAATGGGGGTCAATAATATATCATTTTCATCAAAACTGCTCTTTATTATAACCTAAGATCTAAAGATAAATAAGGCTATCCTTCAAATTTTACCTTTGTCATCTCAAATAAAAATATGCAAAGCAAATTCCAGGGGCATTCCCTGGTAATGCAGTGGTTAGGATTATGTGCTTTCACTGCCAAGGGTGTGGGTACAATCCCTGGTCAGGGAACTAAGAGCTGACAAGCCTCACAAGAACCCTGAAATACAGCCAGTCTGGGACACTGACCTCTCATCTTTTCACCAGACCCTCTCTTATATTCTGAGACTACTAGTTCTCAAATTTTAAGATCAGGAGGACCACTTGGAGAGTTGTTTACACACAGAAAGATGAGGGTCCTTGCCCCCAAGTCTATGCTCTAATAGGTCTGGTGTGGAACTCAAGAAATTGCATTTCTAAGTTTCCACCTGGTACTGATGCTGTTGGATCACACTTCCGAAGCCACTGTGCTGTGAAAAGATGCTCATCACTGCTAATTGTTAAGGAGATGCAAACAAAAAGTGCAGTGAGGTATCACCTCAAACTAGTCAGAATGGCCACCATTAATACAAATAACAAATCCTAGAGAAAGGTGTGGAGAAAAGGGAATCCTCCTATATTATCAGTGGGAATGTAAGTTGGTACAGACAGCCAGTATGGAGGCTCTTCAAAACACTTAAAATAGAGATACCGTATCAGCCAAAATCCCTCTCCTGGGCATATATCCAGACAAAACTATTCTTCAAAAAGATTCATGCACCCCCATGTTCATAATATCACCAATCACAACAGTCAAGGCACGGAAACAACCTAAATGTCCATAGATAGATGGAAAAAAAAGCAGATATGCTACATATATACAATGGATTATTACTCAGCCTTTAAAAAGAAGAAAATAATGTGATTTGCAGCAACATTGATGGAACTAGAGATTATCATACTAAGTGAAGTCAGAGAAAGACAAATACCATATGATATCACTTATATGGGGAATCTAAAGCAGAACACAAATGAACCTATGTATGAAACAGAAATAGAATTACAGATATAGAGAACAAACTGTGGTTGCCAAGAGAGGGTGAGGGAAGGATGGACTGGGAGTTTGGGGTTAGTAGATGAAAGCTATTACATATAGAATAGATAAACAAGGTCCTACTGCATAACACAGGGAGCTATATTCAACGTCCTGAGATAACTATAATGGAGAAGAATATAAAAAAATACTGTGTATATAGAATCACTTGCTATTCAGCAGAAATTAACACAGCATTGTAAACCATCTATACCTCAATTAAAAAAAAATGCTATACTATGTCTTCCATTAATGGGGTTTGAGTTGGGATGGGGAAAAAAGCAGAAAAGATACGAGCAATCAAGAAAGAATCAGCTTAATGTTTTTTCCTAAAACAGAAGAAAGGAAAGGAAAAGAGGAGTAAAAGTACAACACTGTAGAAAGTAATCAAATATTTCCTTTCCAACAAAGTACACTTTATGGAAATGATATTATTTATCCTCTTGTGATTAGCCCAAAGTAGTGAGATGGACTCCTCACTCAAAATTTTGTTTGCAAGTTACACACAGCCAGAGAGTATGAAAAGGTTTGTTACTCACATTATGATGTTTTCTTGAGAGAGACTGGCTGACTTCTGAAGTGGCTTGAGAAAAAATCAAGGAAAGACGACTGTCTTGGGGTTTTGAGGTGAGGAGGAAGTGGTCTGGGATAAACATTCTCACATGTGCAAATTCATGTTGTATGGTTTGGACTTCCCACTGAAGCCAAAAGAGAGCAAACTCAGGCTTTCTTATCAGCTTGCCCAAATATAGCACAGCAGGGAAGGAGGAGTGATAGGCTTGAAACCTGTCAAGAGTTTAACATCAAAAATGGAATCAAATTATTACAATTAATTCCTGAAGATTTACTGATAAGTGAACTGTATGATGTTTAATTGAATTAAATTTGAATTTGTTTACAAAAGCAATATGGCCACTAAGACTACTGTGTCCTGAAGTCAGTAAATTATTTCTTTAGGAACCTAACAATGTTCATTTTTTAACAAGTGAAATGAGTGCCTTGGTCACTATCAAGAATGTTTGGCATTCCTAAGGCGACAATATTTGAGAAATATATAGAAAAGTCTTGATTTTGCTCATAATTAAACATGAGAAACATATATACATAATAAATAAATATATATATATATATATATATATGAACTTGTATACATACACATGAAATATAAATGAGCCTGGAGTGAACCATTTAACCCAGTGCCTCTTTGAAGTAGACACTAATCTCATATTCTTGTTCATAAACATTTGAAAATTTTGTCTTGGGTTAATTAGATCTGTATCAGAAGCTCCATACAACTTAGCAAGTCAGCAAACAGCACAAAGTTGCATAGCAAAAGCACAAGCTTTTCAGCAGGCAACATCTCAAAGCACATGCTGGTTAGCAGGCAGCAGAGCCAGAAAGCAAGTCAAAGCAAGTGAAGAAAGACCCCTGATGGTGAGGCTCATCACACACACACACACACACACACACACACACACTCTGCTCACAGTGTTGTTGTGGCCAACCTGTAGATATGGGATTGTTTGCTCCATTCAAAGTCTGGTTTACACAATGAGGTATCATCTCACACTGGTCAGAATGGCCATCATCAAATAGTCTACAAACATTGAATACTGGAGAGGGTATGGAGAAAAGGGGACCTTCTTTCACTGTTGTGGGAATGTAAACTGGTAAAACTACTGTGGAGAATAGCGTGGAGATTCCTTAAAAAACTGGCAATAGAACTGCCATATGCTCCATCAATCCTACTGCTGGGCATATACCCTGAGGAAACCAGAATTGAAAGAGACACATGTACCCCAATGTTCATCGCAGCACTGTTTACAATAGCTAGGACATAAAAGCAACCTAGATGTCCATCAGCAATTGAATGGCTAAGGAAGCTGTGGTACATATACACTGGAATATTACTCAGCTATAATAGGAACCCATATGAGTCAGTTCTTATGAGCTGGTTGACCTAGAGCCTACTATACAGAGTTGAGTAAGTCAGAAAGAAAAAGACAAATACTGTATATTAATGCATATATACAGAATTTAGAAAGATGGTATCAACAATCCTACATGCTGGGCAGCAATGGAGACACAGACATAAAAAATGGACTTTTGGACTCAGTGGGAGAAGAAGAGGGTGGGATGATTTGAGAGATATTATTGAAATATGTATATACCATATGTAAAATAGATACTAGTGCAAGTTTGATGCATGAAGCAGGGCACCTAAATCTGGCACTCTGGGACAACCTAGAGGGATAGGGTACGGAGGGAGGTGGGATAGGAGGGGACGCATTTATACATATGGCTGATTAATGTTGATGTATGGGGGGAAAATCACAGTATTGTAGGGTAGTTATCCTCCAATTAAAATAAATAAATTAAAAAAATAAAAAGAAGGATCTGGTTGAAATATAGGGATTGACAAAGCCACATCCACACCAAGAGAGTATGAAAAGGTTTATTACCCATATACTGAGGGTTTCTGGGCAGAGTGGAGTATGTTCCCAGGTTGCTGCAAAAATGGCTTGAGAGAGAAAGAGTAAGGAGGAGTAATTGGTTTAGAGTTTAATGGTGGTTAAAGAGTGGGACTGGAAAAAGGGTTTCCTACAAGCATGGACTGAGCTTATGTGGTATAAACATCTTTATGGCGCCAAGTGAGGAAATAGCTAAGCTTTTTATTACTTTGTCCAGATGTGCATAGAGGGAGGGAAAGTGAAGCTTGAAAGTTATTAGCAATCAAATATCAAAAGTGGATGCTTTATTCCAACTCTTTTCTTATCTCTTCCATTATCTTACCAGGTTTTACATTATTTTGTTGGGTGGAGCAGGATAAAGAAAACACCAACCCACTCACATTATTGATTGAAAAAGAAAATAGAAGAATTAGAAAGGAAGAGGAGAGAGGACCTATACTGATTTTGCATCTTCTTTTTGGACATTATTTGTGCTAAATATTTTCTTTTCTTTTGCTCATAATTAAACATAATCCAAGAGAAGTGTCTGTAAGTGGTTTTCCCATTGTTACATAGTTGTCAAAGAGTAGAAATGGGTTAGACAGGCTTGGTGCCTGTGTCTAACCACAAATCACTTTTCTCCCCCATAATTCAGTTCAGGTTTGTTTTATGTTTTTCCTGATATGCTTTCTCAAATGGTTGTAAAAAATCAAAAGTTATGGAAATTAAATAGAAAAACTGAATACAGATTGCATGTTAGAACCAATTTTTGTGTGTAGTCTGTGTCAATGTATCCATGTATCTAGCTAGCTAGCTATCATCCTCTTTATTTTATTTTGTCGTTTGGTTATGCTGAGCAACATGTGGGATCTTATTTCCCTGACCAAGGATGGAACCCAGGCCTCCTGCAGTGGGAGCACGGAGTCTTAACCACTGGACCACCAGGGAAGTCCTCTATCCACCTGTATTTTTGAATACTTTTTTTTTTTAATGGCTAGCATTTTTGGACTCATTTTCAAAAGTTAATTGTATTTTACTCATGCCTTAGGAAATGATAAAATGGTATTTCATTAAATAAGCTTTCATCACTTGAAAACTCTTTATATATAGTCTCATTAGATTTTTTTTTCTTGGGGATTGAAAAACTTATTTTGTTAGACTGAATAAATCTTTCAGTATAATCACACTAAAATGGATTTTCTGTCATAGTGGAGGAGAAAGTTGGAGGTAAATGTTAGTATTAGTTATTTCACTTTTCTAATTTCTTTGGTAAGGACTTTGCATGTTGTAACTTTTTTTAGGGTTTTGTAAGTATTTCTTATGTTCTAGCTATTTAAATTGTTAAACTAAGACAAATTTGCAAAAATTCTATTTGGCTCAGTTTTAACAAAGTAATTTGTTTGCATTTCTCCAACATAATTTCTACTTTCTCTACAAATATATTTTCAAAAACCAAAAACAAATACCTAAACAAATATACTTAAGTCTTAGTATATGTTTCAGTAAGGATGAATAGACACTGCAAGTGAAAATTTTAAGAATTAAATATGTCTGTCCCTCTCCCTAGTCTTGAGTATTATCCAACTGATAATATTCAAGAGTATGGGAGCCTAGAGATCATGACCTTAGAAATGTCTTCTTCTCTAGTCTCCAAAGTATTCATATTCATATTCAGAGATGGAAGATGACAGAGGCAGGAAAACATCCATGCTAAGTGCTCAAATTATTCATGTAGTCATTGTAGAGGCTGGCAGGAGTTGCATTATAGAATTTTAATTGCTAGTTATCTTTGTTCATTCAACAAATATTCATGAAAATTATAATATATTTAGAGTAACTTGAAATATAGAAATAAGAGAGAGTTCTCAGACTCAGGGTCTTCCAGTTCAGGGGGAACAATGGCAAGGATGATGTATCCATAGTCTGGTAATGTTAAGGTGTATTAGAAACATGATGAACAGCTGTGCTGAATGGGAGCAACTAAATGCTTCTCAAAAGGGGGAAAAGGCTTTATGTGTTATGAAAGATAAGTAGGGGTCCATTATTTAAGGTGTTTAAGTAAAGGGAATAACTGAATGTATATTTGTAAAAGTTTTGGAGGACAAAAGAATGTTTCACTTTTGATGTACATGTGGGTTTGACTTGGAAACAAACAGAGACCATTCTTTTATTTTTTTCTACTGCACCCATATTGTACTGCATTTTGGACACTTTTGTTGACTATTAGGACATGAGTTTGAATGAACTCTGGGAGTTGGTGATGGACAGGGAGGCCTGGCGTGCTGCAATTCATGGGGTCGCAAAGAGTCAGACATGACTGAGTGACTGAACTGAACTGAACTGAGGGCTACTCCATTTCTTCTAAGGGATTCTTGCTCATAGTAGTAGATACAATGGTCATCTGTGTTAAAGTCACCCATTTCAGTTCATTTTAGTTCACTGATTTCTAAAATGTCAATGTTCACTCTTGCCATCTCCTATTTGACCACTTCCAATTTACCCCGATTCATGGACCTAACATTCCAAGTTTCTATGCAATATTGTTCTTTATAGCATTGGACTTTACTTCCATCACCAGTTACATCCACAACTGGGCATTGTTCTTGCTTTAGCTTCGTCTCTTCATTCTTTCTGGAGGTATTTCTCCACTCTTCTCCAGTAGCATATTAGGCATCAACCAACCTGGGAGTTCATCTTTCAGTGTCATATCTTTTTGGCTTTTCATACTGTTCATGGGGTTCTCAAGGCAAGAATACTGAAGTGGTTTGCTATTCTCTTCTCCAGTGGACCACATTTTGTCACAACCTTCCATCATGACCCATCCATCGTGGGTGGCCCTACATAGTATGGCTCGTAGTTTCATTGGATTAGACAAGGCTGTGGTCCATGTGGTCAGTTTGATCAGTGTTCTGTGATTGTGGATCACAGTAATTCAAGTCTATGTCCCAACCAGTAATGCTGAAGAAGCTTAAGCTGAATGGTTCTATGAAAACCTACAAGACCAGTGATCAAGACCATCCTCAAGAAAAAGAAATGCAAAAAGGCAAAATGGCTGTCTGAGGAGGCCTTACAAGTAGCTGAGAAAAGAGGAGAAGAGAAAGGCAAAGGACAAAAGGAAAGATATGCCCATTTGAATGCAGAGTTCCAAAGAATGGCAAGGAGAGATAAGAAAGCTTTCCTTGGTGATCAATGCAAAGAAATAGAGGAAAACAATAGAATGGGAAAGACTCGAGATCCCTTCAAGAAAATTAGAGATACCAAGGGAACATTTCATGCAAAGATGGGCACAATAAAGGACAGAATGGTATAGACCTAATGGAAGCAGAAGATATTAAGAACAGGTGGTAAGGATATGCAGAAGAACTACACAAAAAACTATCTTCATGACCTAGATAACCATGATGGTGTGATCACTCACCTAGAGCCAGGCATCCTGGAATCTGAAGTCAGGTGAGCCTTAGGAAGCATCACTATGAACAAAGCTAGCAGAGGTGATGGAATTCTAGTTGAGATATTTCAAATCCTAAAAGATGCTGCTGCTAAATTGCTGCAGTCAATATGCCAGCAAATTTGGAAAAGTCAGAAGTGGTCACAGGACTGGAAAAGGTCAGTTTTCATTCCAACCCCAAAGAAAGGCAATGGCACAGAATGTTCAAGCTACCACACAACTGCACTCATCTAATGCACTATCAAAAGAAAAGAAAGTGAAGTCATTCAGTCATATTCAACTCTTTGCGACCCCATGGACTGTAGCCTACCAGGTTCCTCCATCCATGGGATTTTCCAGGCAAGAATACTGAAATGGGTTGTCATTTCCTTCTCCAGGAGATCTTCCAGAACCAGGGATTGAACCCAGGTCTCCCACATTGTAGGCAGACACTTTACCATCTGAGCCACCAGGGAAGTGCTCAAAATTCTCCAAGCCAGGCTTCAACAGTATATGAACCATGAACTTCCAGATGTTAAAGATGGATTTAGAAGAGGCAGAGGAACCAGAGATAGAATTTTCAACATCCATTGGATCATAGAAAAAGCAAGAGAGTTTCAGAAAAACATCTATTTCTGCTTTATTGACTATACCAAAGCCTTTGACTGTGTGATCACAACAAACTGAAAAATTCTTCAAGAGGTGGGACTACCAGAACACCTTACATGCCTCCTGAGAAATCTGTATGCAGGTCAAGAACCAACAGTTAGAACAGGACATAGAACAATGGACTGGTTCTAAATTGGGAAAAGAATATGCCAAGGCTGTATATTGTCACCCTACTTATTTAACTTCTATGCAGAGTATATCATGCAAAATGCCTGGCTGGATGAAGCACAATCTGGAATCAAGTTTGCCGGGAGAATTATCAATAACCTCAGATACACAGATGACACCATCCTTATGGCAAAAAGTGAAAAGGAACTAAAGAGCCTCTTGATGAAAGTGAAAGAGGAGAGTGAAAAAGTTGGCTTAAAACTCAACAGTCAAAAAACGAAGATCATGACGTCTGGTCCCATCATTTCATGGCAAATAGATAGGGAAACAATGGAAACCGTGAGAGACTTTTCTTAAGCTCCAAAAATCACTGCAGATGGTGACTGCAGCCATGAAATTAAAAGATGCTTGCTCCTTGGAAGAAAAGCTATGACCAACCTAGAAACATATTAAAAAGCAGAAACATTATTTTCTGACAAAGGTCCATCTAGTCAAAGTTACGGCTTTCCAGTAGTCATGTGTGGATGTGAGATTTGGACTATAAAGAAAGCTGAGTGCAAAATAATTGATGCTTTTGAACTGTGGTGTTGGAGAAGACTCTTCAGAATTCCCTGAACTGCAAGGAGATCAAACCAGTCAATCTACAGGAAATCAGTACTGAATATTCATTGGAAGGACTAATGCTGAAGCTGAGACTCTAATACTTTGGCCACCTGTTGTGAAGAATTGACTCACTGGAAAAGATGTGATGCTGAGAAAGATTGAAGGCAAAAGGAGAAGAGAACGACAGAGGATGAGATGGTTGGATGGTATCACTGACTCGATGGACATGAGTTTGAGCAAGTTCCGGGAGTTGGTGATGGACAGGGAAACCTGGCATGCTGCAGTCCATGGGGTCACAAACAGTCGGACACGACTGAGTGACTGAACTGAACTAAACTGGGTTTACTTTCTTAGGGGCCTCAGCTTTAAGAATGGAATGTATTGTAAATGAAACTTAAGAGATAGGCATAGTAGAATTACAAAGAGCCATAAATACGATTCTAAGGAATTTGACAGGGAGGACTGATGTGCTCGATTCATGGGGTCGCAAAGAGTCAGACACAACTGAGCGAGTGAACTGAACTGAACTGAAGGAATTTGAACTGTATCTTATATTTATAGTGAACCTAATGACTGACATTTAATGGAAGAATGTGTCCAATGCTATGTATTTCTCAAAGTTAGTCTGAAAGCAGAGTAGAATACACAAGAAACATTAGATCTTTGTGGAAACAGAAAGGCCAATCATAATAGAAGACAAAAGATATCGTTTAGATTAAAAAATTTCTGAAGGGCCTGAAATATGGGGGTAGCTGAGAGAATGTGGGCAAGGGAGAAGACTTATGAGAAAAAGAGGACAAAGACAAAATTGGCAATGAAGGATTTGGAAGAAGCAGAAGTTAAAGAAATCAGTTTTGACAAGATGTCTGTGATCGTGTGATAGTGTGATAGTGACAAGATAGTCTGTGATAGTATATTTCACTATATTGAAGAATATTTTTTTAAAAAGGAAGCATAAGAGTAAAGCTGAGAAATATTGTTTTATAAGTGGTGAGCTAAAGTGGCTTAGGACATCCAAACAGCAATGTTCCACGTGCAGTTGGCTATGTAGGGCATCTGACTGTGCTCAAACTCAAGAGGATTAGGAGCCATTTTCTTGATGTATCCAGGGGAAATGGTGAGCACATGCTCTATAACTGACTTGGACAAAGTTGTCCTTCCCACTCTTTAGGAATTTCTATCCCTGGCTTGCGTATAAGAAGAGGGTTCCTGTTGCTAAATAGGACTTGGAAACCCAGCACTTACTTGTGTTGCAAGTGAGTAAATCATGACAGATGAGTCTAAGAGCAGGGCTAAGCAGTGAAATTCCTGCAAAACATTTCCTCATTTGGAGGTGATAGGGGTAACTTGTATACAACAGATTGAGATTAAAAAAAAATTTGCTTGCTCTAGCCCTATCAGATCACTGATATGAATCATGAACCTATATATATATATATATGAATATGTGTGTGTATATATATATACACACAAATACATGACTGCAGCTTTTTAAATGTTGAAAACTGAATAGGTCTAAAGTCTAGTTAATAGTTACGTTCAAAGGTAGTTCCTTGATTTTGATGTTGTACTACATCTGTATGAAGTGTCACAATTGGGGGGGAAGTCGGATGAAGAACATATGAGTTTCTTTGTATTATGTTTGTAACTTTAACTCTACAATAATTTCAAAGAACAAAAATAGCCTGAGTCAATTTGACTGTTTGCATCCCACTGTTATCTGTCACTAACTTGATTGTTGAACAAAACAGGTTATCTTTATTTCAGAAATTTTAGTTTTGAGACAATTATTATTTATGCCATTTCAGTCACATCTGAGTAACAGTTAAGAGGAGAATTAATCTGAAAATAAGGCTGCTTTTATTTCTTTATATAATCTTAGTATATCTGTTGTATGAACTTGAGACAGACACATAATCTTTCTGTTCTTTAAGTTCCCCATAAGTATTGGAAATAATGGTTGCTTATGGTATTCACTGGATTATAAAAAAAAAGCAAGTGAATTTCAGAAATCCGTTTATCTCTGTTTCATTGACTATGCTAAAGCCTTTGACTATAGATCATGACAAACTTTGGAAAGCTCTTAGAGAGATGGGAATACCAGACCAACATACCTGTCTTCTGAGAAACCTGTATGTGGGTCAAGAAGCAACAGTCAGAACCCTGTATATAACAACTGATTGGTTCAAGATCAAGTAAGGAATATGATAGGGTTGTCTGTTGTCACCCTGATGTTTTATCCAAACTCTGAGCACATCATGAGAAATGTCGGGGCTGGATGAGTTACAAGCCAAAATCAAGATAGGTGGGAAAAATACCAATACAACATCAGATACGTGGATCATAACACTCTAATGGAAGAAAGCGAAGAGGAACTAAAGAGCCTCTTGATGAGGGTGAAGGAGAAGAGTGAAAGAGCCAGCTTAAAACTAAATATTAAACAAAAACAACAACAACAACAACAAAAACTAAGATCATGGCATCCAACTCCATTACTGCTTGGCAAGTAGAAGGGAAAAAGGTGGAAGTAGTGACAGATTTCCTCTTCTTGTACTCTAACATCAATGCAAATGGTGACTGGAGCCACGAAATCAGAAGATGTTTGTTTCTTGGCAGAAAAGTGATGACAAACCTAGACAGTGTGTTGAAAAACAGAGACATCACTCTGCCGACAAAGGTGTATATAGTCAAGGCTATGGTATTACCTGTGGTCACATACGGTTGTGAGAGCTGGACTGTAAAGAAGGCAGTACACCAGCACCTTTGAACTGTGGTGCTGGAGAAGACTCTTGAAAGTCCCCTGGACAGTAAGGAGATCAAACCAGTCAATCTGAAGTGAGATCAACTCTGAATATTCAGTGGAAGAACTGATGCTGAAGCTGAAGCTCCAGTATTTTGGTTATCTGATGTGATGAGATGACTCATTGGAAAAGTCCCTGATGCTGGAAAAGATTGAGGGCAGAAGAAGAGGACATTAGAGGATGAGATGGCTGGATGGCATCACTGATGCAATGAACATGAACTTGGGCAAACTCCGGGGGATGGTGAGGGACAGGGAAGCCTGGTGTGCTGCAGTCATTGGGTCGCAAAGAGTCGGACACAACTGGGTGACTGAACAACAATGTATAAAGAGGATAAAATGAGTTAGCATAATGAAACACTTGGACCACATTTCTAGAAGGTATTATCTTAATGATGAGTATTTGCTAGTAATTTCCAGCAAAATGTCTCGCGCATATTAAAGGAATATTTTCAATTATATTTATGGCAACTATTTTTAAAATCACATTATTTAATTGCTTATTTCAGTATGCAGTACTAAGCAAAAATGTTTTAGCTACTTTTGCTGACATTAAAGCTTTTAATGTTTCTAAATTAATAGACATTCTTATAATCATAGATCACAAGAGTCCATCACAAATAGCAATTTAATGAAGACAGTGTACAGTAGCTATCTCTTAAATATTTATTAGATAGTGATTCATCTACATTTTGTGAAGGAGGTCTAATTTTCCAAGAAGACATTGACTTTGCAAGAATATATAAATTTGACCAACTCACACTGTTTTAAACTGATTCATTTTTTTCCTTAAATATACACATGGTAAAATAGCATTTGATTTATAATGTTATTAACCAGTCAATAATGAAAAAGATGAAAAACATAGTTAGCTAAGTTTGAGTTAAAGGAAGAGGAGGAGGAGAAGGAGAGCAAGGAAATGGGAGTGGATATAGAAGTGGAAGAGGAAGGGGAAAGGTAGAGGAAGGAAAAAAAAGGAGGCTATTCATGACTGACACTTCAGAAGAAATATAGGTACCTATTGGCCCCAGCAATACACCTTGAAAAGAATATTCTTTCTCATTGAAATGGTCTTGGTACTTTTGTCAAAAATCGATTCATGATAAATATAATAACTTATTCCTGGACTTTCTATATAAGTCTTGCAATTTTGCTCCATTATTTTCAAGACTGTTTTGGCTATTCTGGATCCCTCACATTTCCACGTGAAAATCTGTAGAATATTTGGGAAATATTGTTGTATCTCCACAATATTAATTTTCCCATCTGTGAACATGGTATTTCTATTTATTTAGGTCTTCTTTAATTATTTTTATTGATTTTTTTTAGTACTTACTGTACAAGTCTTGAATCTTTCTTGTTAAACATACTCCTAAATATTTTATTCTTTCTGATACTTCTGTAATTAGGGTTGATTTCTTAATTTCACCTTTAGATTATTCATTGCCAGTTGTACAGAGATACAGTTGACTTTTGTATATTGATTTTGCACCCTGAAATCCTTACTGAATTTGTTTATAAAGCACTTTACTGGATGTGTTTATAAGGAATCTTACTGGATTTGTTTACAAGCTCTAATGATTTACGTGTGCGTGTGTGTCTGTTGCATGTTCCTCAGGATTCTATGTGGACAAGATTAAGTCATCTGCAAACAGAGATAGTTTTACTTCTTCCGTTCCTATCTGGATATCTTTTATTTCTTCTGCTAAACTAATTGCCTTGGCTATGATCTCTAGAAGTAGTTAGAGAGGTTATCTTTGATTTGTTTTTGCTCTTAGAAGAAAGGTTTTTATTTTTTATCGTTCGATATATTGTCAGTTCTGGTTATTTTGCAGATGTTCTTTTTCAGATCGAGAAGGAGGCTTATCCTTAGTGAATTATTCTGAAAATGTGTTGGTTTTGCCAGATGCTTTTTTTGCATCTACTGAGATAACCCCATGAGTTATCCTTTATTCTACTGATGTGCTGTATTACATTATTCTTCATATGTTGAATGTATATTCATCTTCTATCCTACAACATTGCTAGACACACTTGTGAGTCCTAGTAACTATTTTTTTCAGATTTTCTATAAAAAGGTTTAGTCATTTGTGAATAAAGGAGGTTGTACTTTATCTCTTCCAGTCTAGGAATCTTTTTAAAAAATTCATTTGACTTGCTTTATTGCACAGCTATCAACACTATTGCTTTGTGTTGCCAGTGGATATCCTTGCCTCATTCCTGCTTTTAGGAAGAAAGCATTCAATCTGTAATCATTAAGCATGATGTGAGTTTTAGGTATGGATGCTCTTTACCAGGTTGAATGAGTTACTTTTGTTGACAGTTTGCACAGAGGATTTTTTTTTTAAATCAGGAATAAACACTGAATTGTGTCAGATGATATGTACTAGATCCATGAGGATGATCATATAGCATTTACTTTTTTTTAGTTTGTTAATGTGGTAAATTATGTTGATTGAATTTCAAATGTTTATCCTAACGTAAAATCCACTGAAAAATAATGTTGCTGTTTAGTTGCTCAGTCACGTCTGACTGTTTGCAACCATATAGACTATAGCCCACAAGGCTCCTATGTCCATGGGATTTTTCAGGCAAGAATAGTGGAGTGGGTTGTCATTTCCTTCTCCAGGGGATCTTTCCAACCAGAGGACATCGTCCCAAGCCACATATCTTGCTTGGCAGGCAGATTCTTTACCACTGAGCTACCCATTTGTATATGTTATTTTTTTTTAATTTGCTAAATCTTTGTTGAAAAATTTTATACACAAGAGAGGTGCTGATCTATACAGTTCACTTTTCTTTAACATCTTTATTTGGTTTTGGTATCAAGATAATGCTGACTCCATAGAATAAGCTATGAAGAAGTAGTCCTGCCTTTTCAATTTTCTGGAAGAAGTTATATAAGAAGCTGGTATTATCCCTCCCTTAAATATTTATTTGAATTCACCAGCGAAGCCATATGGCCTACAGGTTTTGTTATAGATAACGTTTTAACTATAAATTCAATTTGAAGAAAAGATCAACACAGAAATATTGAAGCTGTCTTGATTTTTATTTAGTGAGTTTCAGTTCATCTCATTCAAGAAATTTGTCCATTTAACCGAAGTTGTTAAATTTATTGGCTAAATTTGCTTTATTCCATTATTATATTTTTCATCTATGTAGAATGTCAATGGATGCCAGACGTTAGATTCCTGATATTGAAAATTTGTGTCTTCTTTCTTTTTTTGTAATCAATCTAACTATACATTAATCAATTTTACTGATCTTCTCAAAAAAGAGTTTTGGTTTCATTGATTTTTCTCTATTTTTTTACTTCCTATTTTATTGATTTCCTCTCTGATATTTATCATTTCTATACTCTTGCTTACTTCGGTATCTTTCTTCTTTATTTCTGAAATTATGAAAAAATGATAACACATTTACAGGAGGCTTGGAAAATACAGAACAAAGTTATATATAGCTTCACTATATATTACAACTATTTGTGTAAAGAATTTTAATTGGTGTTTCAATACCAAACTCTCAGAAATTAATAGAATGAATGTACAGAGAAGTAGAAGAATACAGTCGACCTGAAAAGCATTATGAACCAATTCAACATAATTAAGACCTACACAATTTTCATACAGCAGTAGGATACAAATTCTATTTAAGTTCCCATAGACTATAAACTAGGAGACACTGGAACATATCCAGAGACATAAGACCAAGTGCATGAATTTCATGATCTAAAAGTATTGAAATTATACTGAGTCCGTTCCCCTATTACTGTGGAATTATGTTAGAGATCAATACCAAAAGATATTTGAAATAGCTCACATATTTTCAAGCTTTTGCATAATATATATGTAAATAGTATGTATAATATATATATTAGAAAAGAATTTTTGCCTAGATAAAAAATTTGTAATATTCTGACTCCACTTGTTTCACTTAGTATGAATAGAATGCTAGATTTCTAATTTATATTCACTCAAAATTTTGATGTAGTTCCATGTATTTTGGAATCTAGTATTACTGCCAAAAGTCTAGAAAGTTTTTTATCTTAGTGATTTAAAAAAAAGATGAAGGAGGCTTGAAACTTCTAATCCAATTTTGAGGATATTAAGAAATACGCTGTGGGAAAAAAAAAAAAAAGATTACCATTAACTAAAATACAGATTTTGCTTTCGTCCAAATCTCACAAAATTTATGCTAGCATCCATATTTATTTTCATACCTTATGCTTTTGCTTATGTTGGATTCAATGAGCTCTCCTTTTCTTTGTTTAATTTTGGGTATTATTTTGAAGCTGACAAAACTGATTTGAGAACGTTCTTCCTTGGAACATATGATTTCATTCTCCCTCAGTTCACAATATATTCTAATTTCCCTTTTTCTATATTACTTGATCTATGGGCTATTTAGAAGTGTGTATTTAGTTTCCATAAATGTGCAGATTTATTCAAATAGTTTTGTTATCTTTCAT